>NW_028134996.1:0-111000 GCF_964662115.1 Mustela nivalis
AGCGTTTCCCGACCCCAAGGCTAAGGGCTCCTTCTCTTCCCCGGGGGCGGCGTGCTGTGCCTTCCCCACACTTGCTCCTGGGGAGCGCGGTGACAGACGTGAGCAACCATGCTTCTCTCTCAGGCAGAAAGGATGCTAGGGCAAAGAGGATTTCGCTCCATGTGGGTATCTTCCAACATGCTGGGGAGACTCGCTTAGGCAAGCTGGGGAGACTCGCTTAGGCAAGCAGCAGCAGCCTCCCCAAACCCAACTCTGATTTCCCAACGAATGCTCTGCTTTCCTAGGGGGGAAGGCCCAGGCAAAGGCGCTTTCGCTGTATGCGGGTTTCTCCCACCGCGAGACTGGGCTCAGGCACGCAGCAGCAGCCCCCAAAACATTTCTCGGGGAATGCTGTGCTTTCGCAGAGGCTTTGGTTTGGAGCAAACAGCACTTCGCCACTGCTTCCTCAGCAAGGCTTCTGTGGCGTCAGGGAAGAAGAGCTGTGGGAGAGCTGGTGCCTCTTGGGCCTTGCTTTCCCTGGCTCCATGTTCGCGTCCTGGGTTCACCCTGCCAGGCCGAACTAAGCAGACACAGTCACAACCGTGTGGTAGCGCGCTTAGCCTAGGATGGCACTCTATGCACACTACCATCTCCCGGTGTAGGCATCGCTTGGCCTTTTACTCTGGCGCTCAGGCCGACTCGCGGACTAGGCCTGTGCTTTCCCCACAGGAAAGGAGAGGTGACAGGATCCCTGCACACCGCCCGTGCACTGAAAAGGGAGCTTTGGGGGACTGTCCCCACTCTTTCCCCTTAAACCCCGTGCCTCCTCCAAGCTTCTGCATCCTGGAGGAAGACGGCATCTGATGGCCAGGTCTTTCTGGGAGTTGTTTCTCGAGTTTAGGGTAGGCGCCTGGTGGCAAGCCCACGGCTCCACCACGGTCAGGTGGCCAAGGAGCTGCTGTCTCCTTGGGCCCAAAGGCTCAGGACAGGCATGCTTCCTGCCCAGACTCCTTCCTCAGAGTGGAGCCCTTTCCCCTGCCCTAATCTTCCCCTCGTGTCTCCTTAGCAGCCAGGCTTCCTTCGCTCTGCAGTGACAGATGTGTCCCTTTCCTTAAGGCTCTTTCCACAGGCACCACCGCGCTTCTCTCTCAGGCAGAGCGGATGCCCAGGCAAAGAGGATTTCGCTCCATGCGGGTTTATTCCACCGTGCTGTGGAGACTAGCTCCGGCAAGCAGCAGGCAGCATCCCACAGACCCGACTCTGATTTCCCAAAGAATGCTGTGCTTTCCCAGAGGGGATGCCCCGGCAAAGAGGCTTTCGCTCTATGCGGGTTTCTCCCATCGTGCTGCGAATACTAGGCTAAGGCAAGCAACAAAAGCAGCCCACAGAACCGACTCTGATTTCCCAGCGACTGCCATGCTTTCGCAGAGGTTTTCAGCTTGGCGCGAACCGCACTTCGCTGCTGCTTCCTCAGCAAGGCTTTGGTCGTTCGCTCTGTCGCGGCAGGAAAGAAGAGCCGCGGGAGAGCTGGTGCCTCTTGGGCCTTGCTTTGCCGGGCTCCAAGTTCGCGCCCGGGGTTCACCTTGCTAAGCCGAACTGAGCAGACACATTCACAACCCTGCAGCAGCGTGCGTGGCCTAGCATGGCACTCTATGCCTATTACCATCTCCTGGCGTAGGGAAGGCTTTGCCTTTTGCTCCGGCGCTCAGGCAGACTCGGTGTCAAGGCCAGTGCCTTCACCACAGGAGAGAAGAGGCGACAGGATCCCTGCACAGTGCCCGAGCACTGGGATGGGGAACGGTGGGTACTGTCTCCACTCTTTCCCCGGCACACCCCCTGTCACCCACAATGCTGCCACATCTTGGTGGAAGATGGCATCTGACTGACCGTTTCTCCATGGGGTTGTTTCTGCAAGTTCCAGGTATGGCACCTGGTGGCAAGCCCAAGTCTGCCCTTGGGACAGGTGGCCAAGGAGATGCTGTCCCCTTGGTAACAGAGGCACAGGACAGGCCTGCCTTCTGCCCACACTCCTTCCTCAGAGTGGAGCACGCGCCCCTGCCCTAGTCGTCCCCTCATGTCTCCTTAGCAGCCAGGCTTCCATCTCTCCGCACAGGGAACGGGTGACACCTGTCTGGCCACCGGCCTGCATTTCGTGCCGCGGCAGGCTATCCTGTTCCCGAGCGTTTCCCGACCCCAAGGCTAAGGGCTCCTTCTCTTCCCCGGGGGCGGCGTGCTGTGCCTTCCCCACACTTGCTCCTGGGGAGCGCGGTGACAGACGTGAGCAACCATGCTTCTCTCTCAGGCAGAAAGGATGCTAGGGCAAAGAGGATTTCGCTCCATGTGGGTATCTTCCAACATGCTGGGGAGACTCGCTTAGGCAAGCTGGGGAGACTCGCTTAGGCAAGCAGCAGCAGCCTCCCCAAACCCAACTCTGATTTCCCAACGAATGCTCTGCTTTCCTAGGGGGGAAGGCCCAGGCAAAGGCGCTTTCGCTGTATGCGGGTTTCTCCCACCGCGAGACTGGGCTCAGGCACGCAGCAGCAGCCCCCAAAACATTTCTCGGGGAATGCTGTGCTTTCGCAGAGGCTTTGGTTTGGAGCAAACAGCACTTCGCCACTGCTTCCTCAGCAAGGCTTCTGTGGCGTCAGGGAAGAAGAGCTGCGGGAGAGCTGGTGCCTCTTGGGCCTTGCTTTCCCTGGCTCCTTGTTCGCGTCCTGGGTTCACCCTGCCAGGCCGAACTAAGCAGACACAGTCACAACCGTGTGGTAGCGCGCTTAGCCTAGGATGGCACTCTATGCACACTACCATCTCCCGGTGTAGGCATCGCTTGGCCTTTTACTCTGGCGCTCAGGCCGACTCGCGGACTAGGCCTGTGCTTTCCCCACAGGAAAGGAGAGGTGACAGGATCCCTGCACACCGCCCGTGCACTGAAAAGGGAGCTTTGGGGGACTGTCCCCACTCTTTCCCCTTAAACCCCGTGCCTCCTCCAAGCTTCTACATCCTGGAGGAAGACGGCATCTGCTGGCCAGGTCTTTCTGGGAGTTGTTTCTCGAGTTTAGGGTAGGCGCCTGGTGGCAAGCCCACGGCTCCACCACGGTCAGGTGGCCAAGGAGCTGCTGTCTCCTTGGGCCCAAAGGCTCAGGACAGGCATGCTTCCTGCCCAGACTCCTTCCTCAGAGTGGAGCCCTTTCCCCTGCCCTAATCTTCCCCTCGTGTCTCCTTAGCAGCCAGGCTTCCTTCGCTCTGCAGTGACAGATGTGTCCCTTTCCTTAAGGCTCTTTCCACAGGCACCACCGCGCTTCTCTCTCAGGCAGAGCGGATGCCCAGGCAAAGAGGATTTCGCTCTATGCGGGTTTATTCCACCGTGCTGTGGAGACTAGCTCCGGCAAGCAGCAGGCAGCATCCCACAGACCCGACTCTGATTTCCCAAAGAATGCTGTGCTTTCCCAGAGGGGATGCCCCGGCAAAGAGGCTTTCGCTCTATGCGTGTTTCTCCCATCGTGCTGCGAATACTAGGCTAAGGCAAGCAACAAAAGCAGCCCACAGAACCGACTCTGATTTCCCAGCGACTGCCATGCTTTCGCAGAGGTTTTCAGCTTGGCGCGAACCGCACTTCGCTGCTGCTTCCTCAGCAAGGCTTTGGTCGTTCGCTCTGTCGCGGCAGGAAAGAAGAGCCGCGGGAGAGCTGGTGCCTCTTGGGCCTTGCTTTGCCGGGCTCCAAGTTCGCGCCCGGGGTTCACCTTGCTAAGCCGAACTGAGCAGACACATTCACAACCCTGCAGCAGCGTGCGTGGCCTAGCATGGCACTCTATGCCTATTACCATCTCCTGGCGTAGGGAAGGCTTTGCCTTTTGCTCCGGCGCTCAGGCAGACTCGGTGTCAAGGCCAGTGCCTTCACCACAGGAGAGAAGAGGCGACAGGATCCCTGCACAGTGCCCGAGCACTGGGATGGGGAACGGTGGGTACTGTCTCCACTCTTTCCCCGGCACACCCCCTGTCACCCACAATGCTGCCACATCTTGGTGGAAGATGGCATCTGACTGACCGTTTCTCCATGGGGTTGTTTCTGCAAGTTCCAGGTATGGCACCTGGTGGCAAGCCCAAGTCTGCCCTTGGGACAGGTGGCCAAGGAGATGCTGTCCCCTTGGTAACAGAGGCACAGGACAGGCCTGCCTTCTGCCCACACTCCTTCCTCAGAGTGGAGCACGCGCCCCTGCCCTAGTCGTCCCCTCATGTCTCCTTAGCAGCCAGGCTTCCATCTCTCCGCACAGGGAACGGGTGACACCTGTCTGGCCACCGGCCTGCATTTCGTGCCGCGGCAGGCTATCCTGTTCCCGAGCGTTTCCCGACACCAAGGCTAAGGGCTCCTTCTCTTCCCCGGGGGCGGCGTGCTGTGCCTTCCCCACACTTGCTCCTGGGGAGCGCGGTGACAGACGTGAGCAACCATGCTTCTCTCTCAGGCAGAAAGGATGCTAGGGCAAAGAGGATTTCGCTCCATGTGGGTATCTTCCAACATGCTGGGGAGACTCGCTTAGGCAAGCTGGGGAGACTCGCTTAGGCAAGCAGCAGCAGCCTCCCCAAACCCAACTCTGATTTCCCAACGAATGCTCTGCTTTCCTAGGGGGGAAGGCCCAGGCAAAGGCGCTTTCGCTGTATGCGGGTTTCTCCCACCGCGAGACTGGGCTCAGGCACGCAGCAGCAGCCCCCAAAACATTTCTCGGGGAATGCTGTGCTTTCGCAGAGGCTTTGGTTTGGAGCAAACAGCACTTCGCCACTGCTTCCTCAGCAAGGCTTCTGTGGCGTCAGGGAAGAAGAGCTGCGGGAGAGCTGGTGCCTCTTGGGCCTTGCTTTCCCTGGCTCCATGTTCGCGTCCTGGGTTCACCCTGCCAGGCCGAACTAAGCAGACACAGTCACAACCGTGTGGTAGCGCGCTTAGCCTAGGATGGCACTCTATGCACACTACCATCTCCCGGTGTAGGCATCGCTTGGCCGTTTACTCTGGCGCTCAGGCCGACTCGCGGACTAGGCCTGTGCTTTCCCCACAGGAAAGGAGAGGTGACAGGATCCCTGCACACCGCCCGTGCACTGAAAAGGGAGCTTTGGGGGACTGTCCCCACTCTTTCCCCTTAAACCCCGTGCCTCCTCCAAGCTTCTGCATCCTGGAGGAAGACGGCATCTGATGGCCAGGTCTTTCTGGGAGTTGTTTCTCGAGTTTAGGGTAGGCGCCTGGTGGCAAGCCCACGGCTCCACCACGGTCAGGTGGCCAAGGAGCTGCTGTCTCCTTGGGCCCAAAGGCTCAGGACAGGCATGCTTCCTGCCCAGACTCCTTCCTCAGAGTGGAGCCCTTTCCCCTGCCCTAATCTTCCCCTCGTGTCTCCTTAGCAGCCAGGCTTCCTTCGCTCTGCAGTGACAGATGTGTCCCTTTCCTTAAGGCTCTTTCCACAGGCACCACCGCGCTTCTCTCTGAGGCAGAGCGGATGCCCAGGCAAAGAGGATTTCGCTCCATGCGGGTTTATTCCACCGTGCTGTGGAGACTAGCTCCGGCAAGCAGCAGGCAGCATCCCACAGACCCGACTCTGAGTTCCCAAAGAATGCTGTGCTTTCCCAGAGGGGATGCCCCGGCAAAGAGGCTTTCGCTCTATGCGGGTTTCTCCCATCGTGCTGCGAATACTAGGCTAAGGCAAGCAACAAAAGCAGCCCACAGAACCGACTCTGATTTCCCAGCGACTGCCATGCTTTCGCAGAGGTTTTCAGCTTGGCGCGAACCGCACTTCGCTGCTGCTTCCTCAGCAAGGCTTTGGTCGTTCGCTCTGTCGCGGCAGGAAAGAAGAGCCGCGGGAGAGCTGGTGCCTCTTGGGCCTTGCTTTGCCGGGCTCCAAGTTCGCGCCCGGGGTTCACCTTGCTAAGCCGAACTGAGCAGACACATTCACAACCCTGCAGCAGCGTGCGTGGCCTAGCATGGCACTCTATGCCTATTACCATCTCCTGGCGTAGGGAAGGCTTTGCCTTTTGCTCCGGCGCTCAGGCAGACTCGGTGTCAAGGCCAGTGCCTTCACCACAGGA
Source organism: Mustela nivalis (assembly GCF_964662115.1). Lineage (NCBI taxonomy): Eukaryota > Metazoa > Chordata > Mammalia > Carnivora > Mustelidae > Mustela > Mustela nivalis. Next base: position 6,043 of record NW_028134996.1, read on the forward strand.
GAGAAGAGGCGACAGGATCCCTGCACAGTGCCCGAGCACTGGGATGGGGAACGGTGGGTACTGTCTCCACTCTTTCCCCGGCACACCCCCTGTCACCCACAATGCTGCCACATCTTGGTGGAAGATGGCATCTGACTGACCGTTTCTCCATGGGGTTGTTTCTGCAAGTTCCAGGTATGGCACCTGGTGGCAAGCCCAAGTCTGCCCTTGGGACAGGTGGCCAAGGAGATGCTGTCCCCTTGGTAACAGAGGCACAGGACAGGCCTGCCTTCTGCCCACACTCCTTCCTCAGAGTGGAGCACGCGCCCCTGCCCTAGTCGTCCCCTCATGTCTCCTTAGCAGCCAGGCTTCCATCTCTCCGCACAGGGAACGGGTGACACCTGTCTGGCCACCGGCCTGCATTTCGTGCCGCGGCAGGCTATCCTGTTCCCGAGCGTTTCCCGACCCCAAGGCTAAGGGCTCCTTCTCTTCCCCGGGGGCGGCGTGCTGTGCCTTCCCCACACTTGCTCCTGGGGAGCGCGGTGACAGACGTGAGCAACCATGCTTCTCTCTCAGGCAGAAAGGATGCTAGGGCAAAGAGGATTTCGCTCCATGTGGGTATCTTCCAACATGCTGGGGAGACTCGCTTAGGCAAGCTGGGGAGACTCGCTTAGGCAAGCAGCAGCAGCCTCCCCAAACCCAACTCTGATTTCCCAACGAATGCTCTGCTTTCCTAGGGGGGAAGGCCCAGGCAAAGGCGCTTTCGCTGTATGCGGGTTTCTCCCACCGCGAGACTGGGCTCAGGCACGCAGCAGCAGCCCCCAAAACATTTCTCGGGGAATGCTGTGCTTTCGCAGAGGCTTTGGTTTGGAGCAAACAGCACTTCGCCACTGCTTCCTCAGCAAGGCTTCTGTGGCGTCAGGGAAGAAGAGCTGCGGGAGAGCTGGTGCCTCTTGGGCCTTGCTTTCCCTGGCTCCATGTTCGCGTCCTGGGTTCACCCTGCCAGGCCGAACTAAGCAGACACAGTCACAACCGTGTGGTAGCGCGCTTAGCCTAGGATGGCACTCTATGCACACTACCATCTCCCGGTGTAGGCATCGCTTGGCCGTTTACTCTGGCGCTCAGGCCGACTCGCGGACTAGGCCTGTGCTTTCCCCACAGGAAAGGAGAGGTGACAGGATCCCTGCACACCGCCCGTGCACTGAAAAGGGAGCTTTGGGGGACTGTCCCCACTCTTTCCCCTTAAACCCCGTGCCTCCTCCAAGCTTCTGCATCCTGGAGGAAGACGGCATCTGCTGGCCAGGTCTTTCTGGGAGTTGTTTCTCGAGTTTAGGGTAGGCGCCTGGTGGCAAGCCCACGGCTCCACCACGGTCAGGTGGCCAAGGAGCTGCTGTCTCCTTGGGCCCAAAGGCTCAGGACAGGCATGCTTCCTGCCCAGACTCCTTCCTCAGAGTGGAGCCCTTTCCCCTGCCCTAATCTTCCCCTGGTGTCTCCTTAGCAGCCAGGCTTCCTTCGCTCTGCAGTGACAGATGTGTCCCTTTCCTTAAGGCTCTTTCCACAGGCACCACCGCGCTTCTCTCTCAGGCAGAGCGGATGCCCAGGCAAAGAGGATTTCGCTCCATGCGTGTTTATTCCACCGTGCTGTGGAGACTAGCTCCGGCAAGCAGCAGGCAGCATCCCACAGACCCGACTCTGATTTCCTAAAGAATGCTGTGCTTTCCCAGAGGGGATGCCCCGGCAAAGAGGCTTTCGCTCTATGCGGGTTTCTCCCATCGTGCTGCGAATACTAGGCTAAGGCAAGCAACAAAAGCAGCCCACAGAACCGACTCTGATTTCCCAGCGACTGCCATGCTTTCGCAGAGGTTTTCAGCTTGGCGCGAACCGCACTTCGCTGCTGCTTCCTCAGCAAGGCTTTGGTCGTTCGCTCTGTCGCGGCAGGAAAGAAGAGCCGCGGGAGAGCTGGTGCCTCTTGGGCCTTGCTTTGCCGGGCTCCAAGTTCGCGCCCGGGGTTCACCTTGCTAAGCCGAACTGAGCAGACACATTCACAACCCTGCAGCAGCGTGCGTGGCCTAGCATGGCACTCTATGCCTATTACCATCTCCTGGCGTAGGGAAGGCTTTGCCTTTTGCTCCGGCGCTCAGGCAGACTCGGTGTCAAGGCCAGTGCCTTCACCACAGGAGAGAAGAGGCGACAGGATCCCTGCACAGTGCCCGAGCACTGGGATGGGGAACGGTGGGTACTGTCTCCACTCTTTCCCCGGCACACCCCCTGTCACCCACAATGCTGCCACATCTTGGTGGAAGATGGCATCTGACTGACCGTTTCTCCATGGGGTTGTTTCTGCAAGTTCCAGGTATGGCACCTGGTGGCAAGCCCAAGTCTGCCCTTGGGACAGGTGGCCAAGGAGATGCTGTCCCCTTGGTAACAGAGGCACAGGACAGGCCTGCCTTCTGCCCACACTCCTTCCTCAGAGTGGAGCACGCGCCCCTGCCCTAGTCGTCCCCTCATGTCTCCTTAGCAGCCAGGCTTCCATCTCTCCGCACAGGGAACGGGTGACACCTGTCTGGCCACCGGCCTGCATTTCGTGCCGCGGCAGGCTATCCTGTTCCCGAGCGTTTCCCGACCCCAAGGCTAAGGGCTCCTTCTCTTCCCCGGGGGCGGCGTGCTGTGCCTTCCCCACACTTGCTCCTGGGGAGCGCGGTGACAGACGTGAGCAACCATGCTTCTCTCTCAGGCAGAAAGGATGCTAGGGCAAAGAGGATTTCGCTCCATGTGGGTATCTTCCAACATGCTGGGGAGACTCGTTTAGGCAAGCTGGGGAGACTCGCTTAGGCAAGCAGCAGCAGCCTCCCCAAACCCAACTCTGATTTCCCAACGAATGCTCTGCTTTCCTAGGGGGGAAGGCCCAGGCAAAGGCGCTTTCGCTGTATGCGGGTTTCTCCCACCGCGAGACTGGGCTCAGGCACGCAGCAGCAGCCCCCAAAACATTTCTCGGGGAATGCTGTGCTTTCGCAGAGGCTTTGGTTTGGAGCAAACAGCACTTCGCCACTGCTTCCTCAGCAAGGCTTCTGTGGCGTCAGGGAAGAAGAGCTGCGGGAGAGCTGGTGCCTCTTGGGCCTTGCTTTCCCTGGCTCCTTGTTCGCGTCCTGGGTTCACCCTGCCAGGCCGAACTAAGCAGACACAGTCACAACCGTGTGGTAGCGCGCTTAGCCTAGGATGGCACTCTATGCACACTACCATCTCCCGGTGTAGGCATCGCTTGGCCGTTTACTCTGGCGCTCAGGCCGACTCGCGGACTAGGCCTGTGCTTTCCCCACAGGAAAGGAGAGGTGACAGGATCCCTGCACACCGCCCGTGCACTGAAAAGGGAGCTTTGGGGGACTGTCCCCACTCTTTCCCCTTAAACCCCGTGCCTCCTCCAAGCTTCTGCATCCTGGAGGAAGACGGCATCTGATGGCCAGGTCTTTCTGGGAGTTGTTTCTCGAGTTTAGGGTAGGCGCCTGGTGGCAAGCCCACGGCTCCACCACGGTCAGGTGGCCAAGGAGCTGCTGTCTCCTTGGGCCCAAAGGCTCAGGACAGGCATGCTTCCTGCCCAGACTCCTTCCTCAGAGTGGAGCCCTTTCCCCTGCCCTAATCTTCCCCTGGTGTCTCCTTAGCAGCCAGGCTTCCTTCGCTCTGCAGTGACAGATGTGTCCCTTTCCTTAAGGCTCTTTCCACAGGCACCACCGCGCTTCTCTCTCAGGCAGAGCGGATGCCCAGGCAAAGAGGATTTCGCTCCATGCGGGTTTATTCCACCGTGCTGTGGAGACTAGCTCCGGCAAGCAGCAGGCAGCATCCCACAGACCCGACTCTGATTTCCTAAAGAATGCTGTGCTTTCCCAGAGGGGATGCCCCGGCAAAGAGGCTTTCGCTCTATGCGGGTTTCTCCCATCGTGCTGCGAATACTAGGCTAAGGCAAGCAACAAAAGCAGCCCACAGAACCGACTCTGATTTCCCAGCGACTGCCATGCTTTCGCAGAGGTTTTCAGCTTGGCGCGAACCGCACTTCGCTGCTGCTTCCTCAGCAAGGCTTTGGTCGTTCGCTCTGTCGCGGCAGGAAAGAAGAGCCGCGGGAGAGCTGGTGCCTCTTGGGCCTTGCTTTGCCGGGCTCCAAGTTCGCGCCCGGGGTTCACCTTGCTAAGCCGAACTGAGCAGACACATTCACAACCCTGCAGCAGCGTGCGTGGCCTAGCATGGCACTCTATGCCTATTACCATCTCCTGGCGTAGGGAAGGCTTTGCCTTTTGCTCCGGCGCTCAGGCAGACTCGGTGTCAAGGCCAGTGCCTTCACCACAGGAGAGAAGAGGCGACAGGATCCCTGCACAGTGCCCGAGCACTGGGATGGGGAACGGTGGGTACTGTCTCCACTCTTTCCCCGGCACACCCCCTGTCACCCACAATGCTGCCACATCTTGGTGGAAGATGGCATCTGACTGACCGTTTCTCCATGGGGTTGTTTCTGCAAGTTCCAGGTATGGCACCTGGTGGCAAGCCCAAGTCTGCCCTTGGGACAGGTGGCCAAGGAGATGCTGTCCCCTTGGTAACAGAGGCACAGGACAGGCCTGCCTTCTGCCCACACTCCTTCCTCAGAGTGGAGCACGCGCCCCTGCCCTAGTCGTCCCCTCATGTCTCCTTAGCAGCCAGGCTTCCATCTCTCCGCACAGGGAACGGGTGACACCTGTCTGGCCACCGGCCTGCATTTCGTGCCGCGGCAGGCTATCCTGTTCCCGAGCGTTTCCCGACCCCAAGGCTAAGGGCTCCTTCTCTTCCCCGGGGGCGGCGTGCTGTGCCTTCCCCACACTTGCTCCTGGGGAGCGCGGTGACAGACGTGAGCAACCATGCTTCTCTCTCAGGCAGAAAGGATGCTAGGGCAAAGAGGATTTCGCTCCATGTGGGTATCTTCCAACATGCTGGGGAGACTCGTTTAGGCAAGCTGGGGAGACTCGCTTAGGCAAGCAGCAGCAGCCTCCCCAAACCCAACTCTGATTTCCCAACGAATGCTCTGCTTTCCTAGGGGGGAAGGCCCAGGCAAAGGCGCTTTCGCTGTATGCGGGTTTCTCCCACCGCGAGACTGGGCTCAGGCACGCAGCAGCAGCCCCCAAAACATTTCTCGGGGAATGCTGTGCTTTCGCAGAGGCTTTGGTTTGGAGCAAACAGCACTTCGCCACTGCTTCCTCAGCAAGGCTTCTGTGGCGTCAGGGAAGAAGAGCTGCGGGAGAGCTGGTGCCTCTTGGGCCTTGCTTTCCCTGGCTCCTTGTTCGCGTCCTGGGTTCACCCTGCCAGGCCGAACTAAGCAGACACAGTCACAACCGTGTGGTAGCGCGCTTAGCCTAGGATGGCACTCTATGCACACTACCATCTCCCGGTGTAGGCATCGCTTGGCCGTTTACTCTGGCGCTCAGGCCGACTCGCGGACTAGGCCTGTGCTTTCCCCACAGGAAAGGAGAGGTGACAGGATCCCTGCACACCGCCCGTGCACTGAAAAGGGAGCTTTGGGGGACTGTCCCCACTCTTTCCCCTTAAACCCCGTGCCTCCTCCAAGCTTCTACATCCTGGAGGAAGATGGCATCTGATGGCCAGGTCTTTCTGGGAGTTGTTTCTCGAGTTTAGGGTAGGCGCCTGGTGGCAAGCCCACGGCTCCACCACGGTCAGGTGGCCAAGGAGCTGCTGTCTCCTTGGGCCCAAAGGCTCAGGACAGGCATGCTTCCTGCCCAGACTCCTTCCTCAGAGTGGAGCCCTTTCCCCTGCCCTAATCTTCCCCTCGTGTCTCCTTAGCAGCCAGGCTTCCTTCGCTCTGCAGTGACAGATGTGTCCCTTTCCTTAAGGCTCTTTCCACAGGCACCACCGCGCTTCTCTCTCAGGCAGAGCGGATGCCCAGGCAAAGAGGATTTCGCTCCATGCGGGTTTATTCCACCGTGCTGTGGAGACTAGCTCCGGCAAGCAGCAGGCAGCATCCCACAGACCCGACTCTGATTTCCCAAAGAATGCTGTGCTTTCCCAGAGGGGATGCCCCGGCAAAGAGGCTTTCGCTCTATGCGGGTTTCTCCCATCGTGCTGCGAATACTAGGCTAAGGCAAGCAACAAAAGCAGCCCACAGAACCGACTCTGATTTCCCAGCGACTGCCATGCTTTCGCAGAGGTTTTCAGCTTGGCGCGAACCGCACTTCGCTGCTGCTTCCTCAGCAAGGCTTTGGTCGTTCGCTCTGTCGCGGCAGGAAAGAAGAGCCGCGGGAGAGCTGGTGCCTCTTGGGCCTTGCTTTGCCGGGCTCCAAGTTCGCGCCCGGGGTTCACCTTGCTAAGCCGAACTGAGCAGACACATTCACAACCCTGCAGCAGCGTGCGTGGCCTAGCATGGCACTCTATGCCTATTACCATCTCCTGGCGTAGGGAAGGCTTTGCCTTTTGCTCCGGCGCTCAGGCAGACTCGGGGTCAAGGCCAGTGCCTTCACCACAGGAGAGAAGAGGCGACAGGATCCCTGCACAGTGCCCGAGCACTGGGATGGGGAACGGTGGGTACTGTCTCCACTCTTTCCCCGGCACACCCCCTGTCACCCACAATGCTGCCACATCTTGGTGGAAGATGGCATCTGACTGACCGTTTCTCCATGGGGTTGTTTCTGCAAGTTCCAGGTATGGCACCTGGTGGCAAGCCCAAGTCTGCCCTTGGGACAGGTGGCCAAGGAGATGCTGTCCCCTTGGAAACAGAGGCACAGGACAGGCCTGCCTTCTGCCCACACTCCTTCCTCAGAGTGGAGCACGCGCCCCTGCCCTAGTCGTCCCCTCATGTCTCCTTAGCAGCCAGGCTTCCATCTCTCCGCACAGGGAACGGGTGACACCTGTCTGGCCACCGGCCTGCATTTCGTGCCGCGGCAGGCTATCCTGTTCCCGAGCGTTTCCCGACCCCAAGGCTAAGGGCTCCTTCTCTTCCCCGGGGGCGGCGTGCTGTGCCTTCCCCACACTTGCTCCTGGGGAGCGCGGTGACAGACGTGAGCAACCATGCTTCTCTCTCAGGCAGAAAGGATGCTAGGGCAAAGAGGATTTCGCTCCATGTGGGTATCTTCCAACATGCTGGGGAGACTCGCTTAGGCAAGCTGGGGAGACTCGCTTAGGCAAGCAGCAGCAGCCTCCCCAAACCCAACTCTGATTTCCCAACGAATGCTCTGCTTTCCTAGGGGGGAAGGCCCAGGCAAAGGCGCTTTCGCTGTATGCGGGTTTCTCCCACCGCGAGACTGGGCTCAGGCACGCAGCAGCAGCCTCCAAAACATTTCTCGGGGAATGCTGTGCTTTCGCAGAGGCTTTGGTTTGGAGCAAACAGCACTTCGCCACTGCTTCCTCAGCAAGGCTTCTGTGGCGTCAGGGAAGAAGAGCTGCGGGAGAGCTGGTGCCTCTTGGGCCTTGCTTTCCCTGGCTCCTTGTTCGCGTCCTGGGTTCACCCTGCCAGGCCGAACTAAGCAGACACAGTCACAACCGTGTGGTAGCGCGCTTAGCCTAGGATGGCACTCTATGCACACTACCATCTCCCGGTGTAGGCATCGCTTGGCCGTTTACTCTGGCGCTCAGGCCGACTCGCGGACTAGGCCTGTGCTTTCCCCACAGGAAAGGAGAGGTGACAGGATCCCTGCACACCGCCCGTGCACTGAAAAGGGAGCTTTGGGGGACTGTCCCCACTCTTTCCCCTTAAACCCCGTGCCTCCTCCAAGCTTCTGCATCCTGGAGGAAGACGGCATCTGATGGCCAGGTCTTTCTGGGAGTTGTTTCTCGAGTTTAGGGTAGGCGCCTGGTGGCAAGCCCACGGCTCCACCACGGTCAGGTGGCCAAGGAGCTGCTGTCTCCTTGGGCCCAAAGGCTCAGGACAGGCATGCTTCCTGCCCAGACTCCTTCCTCAGAGTGGAGCCCTTTCCCCTGCCCTAATCTTCCCCTCGTGTCTCCTTAGCAGCCAGGCTTCCTTCGCTCTGCAGTGACAGATGTGTCCCTTTCCTTAAGGCTCTTTCCACAGGCACCACCGCGCTTCTCTCTCAGGCAGAGCGGATGCCCAGGCAAAGAGGATTTCGCTCCATGCGGGTTTATTCCACCGTGCTGTGGAGACTAGCTCCGGCAAGCAGCAGGCAGCATCCCACAGACCCGACTCTGATTTCCCAAAGAATGCTGTGCTTTCCCAGAGGGGATGCCCCGGCAAAGAGGCTTTCGCTCTATGCGGGTTTCTCCCATCGTGCTGCGAATACTAGGCTAAGGCAAGCAACAAAAGCAGCCCACAGAACCGACTCTGATTTCCCAGCGACTGCCATGCTTTCGCAGAGGTTTTCAGCTTGGCGCGAACCGCACTTCGCTGCTGCTTCCTCAGCAAGGCTTTGGTCGTTCGCTCTGTCGCGGCAGGAAAGAAGAGCCGCGGGAGAGCTGGTGCCTCTTGGGCCTTGCTTTGCCGGGCTCCAAGTTCGCGCCCGGGGTTCACCTTGCTAAGCCGAACTGAGCAGACACATTCACAACCCTGCAGCAGCGTGCGTGGCCTAGCATGGCACTCTATGCCTATTACCATCTCCTGGCGTAGGGAAGGCTTTGCCTTTTGCTCCGGCGCTCAGGCAGACTCGGTGTCAAGGCCAGTGCCTTCACCACAGGAGAGAAGAGGCGACAGGATCCCTGCACAGTGCCCGAGCACTGGGATGGGGAACGGTGGGTACTGTCTCCACTCTTTCCCCGGCACACCCCCTGTCACCCACAATGCTGCCACATCTTGGTGGAAGATGGCATCTGACTGACCGTTTCTCCATGGGGTTGTTTCTGCAAGTTCCAGGTATGGCACCTGGTGGCAAGCCCAAGTCTGCCCTTGGGACAGGTGGCCAAGGAGATGCTGTCCCCTTGGTAACAGAGGCACAGGACAGGCCTGCCTTCTGCCCACACTCCTTCCTCAGAGTGGAGCACGCGCCCCTGCCCTAGTCGTCCCCTCATGTCTCCTTAGCAGCCAGGCTTCCATCTCTCCGCACAGGGAACGGGTGACACCTGTCTGGCCACCGGCCTGCATTTCGTGCCGCGGCAGGCTATCCTGTTCCCGAGCGTTTCCCGACCCCAAGGCTAAGGGCTCCTTCTCTTCCCCGGGGGCGGCGTGCTGTGCCTTCCCCACACTTGCTCCTGGGGAGCGCGGTGACAGACGTGAGCAACCATGCTTCTCTCTCAGGCAGAAAGGATGCTAGGGCAAAGAGGATTTCGCTCCATGTGGGTATCTTCCAACATGCTGGGGAGACTCGCTTAGGCAAGCTGGGGAGACTCGCTTAGGCAAGCAGCAGCAGCCTCCCCAAACCCAACTCTGATTTCCCAACGAATGCTCTGCTTTCCTAGGGGGGAAGGCCCAGGCAAAGGCGCTTTCGCTGTATGCGGGTTTCTCCCACCGCGAGACTGGGCTCAGGCACGCAGCAGCAGCCCCCAAAACATTTCTCGGGGAATGCTGTGCTTTCGCAGTGGCTTTGGTTTGGAGCAAACAGCACTTCGCCACTGCTTCTTCAGCAAGGCTTCTGTGGCGTCAGGGAAGAAGAGCTGCGGGAGAGCTGGTGCCTCTTGGGCCTTGCTTTCCCTGGCTCCTTGTTCGCGTCCTGGGTTCACCCTGCCAGGCCGAACTAAGCAGACACAGTCACAACCGTGTGGTAGCGCGCTTAGCCTAGGATGGCACTCTATGCACACTACCATCTCCCGGTGTAGGCATCGCTTGGCCTTTTACTCTGGCGCTCAGGCCGACTCGCGGACTAGGCCTGTGCTTTCCCCACAGGAAAGGAGAGGTGACAGGATCCCTGCACACCGCCCGTGCACTGAAAAGGGAGCTTTGGGGGACTGTCCCCACTCTTTCCCCTTAAACCCCGTGCCTCCTCCAAGCTTCTACATCCTGGAGGAAGACGGCATCTGATGGCCAGGTCTTTCTGGGAGTTGTTTCTCGAGTTTAGGGTAGGCGCCTGGTGGCAAGCCCACGGCTCCACCACGGTCAGGTGGCCAAGGAGCTGCTGTCTCCTTGGGCCCAAAGGCTCAGGACAGGCATGCTTCCTGCCCAGACTCCTTCCTCAGAGTGGAGCCCTTTCCCCTGCCCTAATCTTCCCCTCGTGTCTCCTTAGCAGCCAGGCTTCCTTCGCTCTGCAGTGACAGATGTGTCCCTTTCCTTAAGGCTCTTTCCACAGGCACCACCGCGCTTCTCTCTCAGGCAGAGCGGATGCCCAGGCAAAGAGGATTTCGCTCCATGCAGGTTTATTCCACCGTGCTGTGGAGACTAGCTCCGGCAAGCAGCAGGCAGCATCCCACAGACCCGACTCTGATTTCCCAAAGAATGCTGTGCTTTCCCAGAGGGGATGCCCCGGCAAAGAGGCTTTCGCTCTATGCGGGTTTCTCCCATCGTGCTGCGAATACTAGGCTAAGGCAAGCAACAAAAGCAGCCCACAGAACCGACTCTGATTTCCCAGCGACTGCCATGCTTTCGCAGAGGTTTTCAGCTTGGCGCGAACCGCACTTCGCTGCTGCTTCCTCAGCAAGGCTTTGGTCGTTCGCTCTGTCGCGGCAGGAAAGAAGAGCCGCGGGAGAGCTGGTGCCTCTTGGGCCTTGCTTTGCCGGGCTCCAAGTTCGCGCCCGGGGTTCACCTTGCTAAGCCGAACTGAGCAGACACATTCACAACCCTGCAGCAGCGTGCGTGGCCTAGCATGGCACTCTATGCCTATTACCATCTCCTGGCGTAGGGAAGGCTTTGCCTTTTGCTCCGGCGCTCAGGCAGACTCGGTGTCAAGGCCAGTGCCTTCACCACAGGAGAGAAGAGGCGACAGGATCCCTGCACAGTGCCCGAGCACTGGGATGGGGAACGGTGGGTACTGTCTCCACTCTTTCCCCGGCACACCCCCTGTCACCCACAATGCTGCCACATCTTGGTGGAAGATGGCATCTGACTGACCGTTTCTCCATGGGGTTGTTTCTGCAAGTTCCAGGTATGGCACCTGGTGGCAAGCCCAAGTCTGCCCTTGGGACAGGTGGCCAAGGAGATGCTGTCCCCTTGGTAACAGAGGCACAGGACAGGCCTGCCTTCTGCCCACACTCCTTCCTCAGAGTGGAGCACGCGCCCCTGCCCTAGTCGTCCCCTCATGTCTCCTTAGCAGCCAGGCTTCCATCTCTCCGCACAGGGAACGGGTGACACATGTCTGGCCACCGGCCTGCATTTCGTGCCGCGGCAGGCTATCCTGTTCCCGAGCGTTTCCCGACCCCAAGGCTAAGGGCTCCTTCTCTTCCCCGGGGGCGGCGTGCTGTGCCTTCCCCACACTTGCTCCTGGGGAGCGCGGTGACAGACGTGAGCAACCATGCTTCTCTCTCAGGCAGAAAGGATGCTAGGGCAAAGAGGATTTCGCTCCATGTGGGTATCTTCCAACATGCTGGGGAGACTCGCTTAGGCAAGCTGGGGAGACTCGCTTAGGCAAGCAGCAGCAGCCTCCCCAAACCCAACTCTGATTTCCCAACGAATGCTCTGCTTTCCTAGGGGGGAAGGCCCAGGCAAAGGCGCTTTCGCTGTATGCGGGTTTCTCCCACCGCGAGACTGGGCTCAGGCACGCAGCAGCAGCCCCCAAAACATTTCTCGGGGAATGCTGTGCTTTCGCAGAGGCTTTGGTTTGGAGCAAACAGCACTTCGCCACTGCTTCCTCAGCAAGGCTTCTGTGGCGTCAGGGAAGAAGAGCTGCGGGAGAGCTGGTGCCTCTTGGGCCTTGCTTTCCCTGGCTCCATGTTCGCGTCCTGGGTTCACCCTGCCAGGCCGAACTAAGCAGACACAGTCACAACCGTGTGGTAGCGCGCTTAGGCTAGGATGGCACTCTATGCACACTACCATCTCCCGGTGTAGGCATCGCTTGGCCGTTTACTCTGGCGCTCAGGCCGACTCGCGGACTAGGCCTGTGCTTTCCCCACAGGAAAGGAGAGGTGACAGGATCCCTGCACACCGCCCGTGCACTGAAAAGGGAGCTTTGGGGGACTGTCCCCACTCTTTCCCCTTAAACCCCGTGCCTCCTCCAAGCTTCTGCATCCTGGAGGAAGACGGCATCTGATGGCCAGGTCTTTCTGGGAGTTGTTTCTCGAGTTTAGGGTAGGCGCCTGGTGGCAAGCCCACGGCTCCACCACGGTCAGGTGGCCAAGGAGCTGCTGTCTCCTTGGGCCCAAAGGCTCAGGACAGGCATGCTTCCTGCCCAGACTCCTTCCTCAGAGTGGAGCCCTTTCTCCTGCCCTAATCTTCCCCTCGTGTCTCCTTAGCAGCCAGGCTTCCTTCGCTCTGCAGTGACAGATGTGTCCCTTTCCTTAAGGCTCTTTCCACAGGCACCACCGCGCTTCTCTCTGAGGCAGAGCGGATGCCCAGGCAAAGAGGATTTCGCTCCATGCGGGTTTATTCCACCGTGCTGTGGAGACTAGCTCCGGCAAGCAGCAGGCAGCATCCCACAGACCCGACTCTGATTTCCCAAAGAATGCTGTGCTTTCCCAGAGGGGATGCCCCGGCAAAGAGGCTTTCGCTCTATGCGGGTTTCTCCCATCGTGCTGCGAATACTAGGCTAAGGCAAGCAACAAAAGCAGCCCACAGAACCGACTCTGATTTCCCAGCGACTGCCATGCTTTCGCAGAGGTTTTCAGCTTGGCGCGAACCGCACTTCGCTGCTGCTTCCTCAGCAAGGCTTTGGTCGTTCGCTCTGTCGCGGCAGGAAAGAAGAGCCGCGGGAGAGCTGGTGCCTCTTGGGCCTTGCTTTGCCGGGCTCCAAGTTCGCGCCCGGGGTTCACCTTGCTAAGCCGAACTGAGCAGACACATTCACAACCCTGCAGCAGCGTGCGTGGCCTAGCATGGCACTCTATGCCTATTACCATCTCCTGGCGTAGGGAAGGCTTTGCCTTTTGCTCCCGCGCTCAGGCAGACTCGGGGTCAAGGCCAGTGCCTTCACCACAGGAGAGAAGAGGCGACAGGATCCCTGCACAGTGCCCGAGCACTGGGATGGGGAACGGTGGGTACTGTCTCCACTCTTTCCCCGGCACACCCCCTGTCACCCACAATGCTGCCACATCTTGGTGGAAGATGGCATCTGACTGACCGTTTCTCCATGGGGTTGTTTCTGCAAGTTCCAGGTATGGCACCTGGTGGCAAGCCCAAGTCTGCCCTTGGGACAGGTGGCCAAGGAGATGCTGTCCCCTTGGTAACAGAGGCACAGGACAGGCCTGCCTTCTGCCCACACTCCTTCCTCAGAGTGGAGCACGCGCCCCTGCCCTAGTCGTCCCCTCATGTCTCCTTAGCAGCCAGGCTTCCATCTCTCCGCACAGGGAACGGGTGACACCTGTCTGGCCACCGGCCTGCATTTCGTGCCGCGGCAGGCTATCCTGTTCCCGAGCGTTTCCCGACCCCAAGGCTAAGGGCTCCTTCTCTTCCCCGGGGGCGGCGTGCTGTGCCTTCCCCACACTTGCTCCTGGGGAGCGCGGTGACAGACGTGAGCAACCATGCTTCTCTCTCAGGCAGAAAGGATGCTAGGGCAAAGAGGATTTCGCTCCATGTGGGTATCTTCCAACATGCTGGGGAGACTCGCTTAGGCAAGCTGGGGAGACTCGCTTAGGCAAGCAGCAGCAGCCTCCCCAAACCCAACTCTGATTTCCCAACGAATGCTCTGCTTTCCTAGGGGGGAAGGCCCAGGCAAAGGCGCTTTCGCTGTATGCGGGTTTCTCCCACCGCGAGACTGGGCTCAGGCACGCAGCAGCAGCCCCCAAAACATTTCTCGGGGAATGCTGTGCTTTCGCAGAGGCTTTGGTTTGGAGCAAACAGCACTTCGCCACTGCTTCCTCAGCAAGGCTTCTGTGGCGTCAGGGAAGAAGAGCTGCGGGAGAGCTGGTGCCTCTTGGGCCTTGCTTTCCCTGGCTCCATGTTCGCGTCCTGGGTTCACCCTGCCAGGCCGAACTAAGCAGACACAGTCACAACCGTGTGGTAGCGCGCTTAGGCTAGGATGGCACTCTATGCACACTACCATCTCCCGGTGTAGGCATCGCTTGGCCGTTTACTCTGGCGCTCAGGCCGACTCGCGGACTAGGCCTGTGCTTTCCCCACAGGAAAGGAGAGGTGACAGGATCCCTGCACACCGCCCGTGCACTGAAAAGGGAGCTTTGGGGGACTGTCCCCACTCTTTCCCCTTAAACCCCGTGCCTCCTCCAAGCTTCTGCATCCTGGAGGAAGACGGCATCTGATGGCCAGGTCTTTCTGAGAGTTTAGTGTAGGCGCCTGGTGGCAAGCCCACGGCTCCACCACGGTCAGGTGGCCAAGGAGCTGCTGTCTCCTTGGGCCCAAAGGCTCAGGACAGGCATGCTTCCTGCCCAGACTCCTTCCTCAGAGTGGAGCCCTTTCCCCTGCCCTAATCTTCCCCTCGTGTCTCCTTAGCAGCCAGGCTTCCTTCGCTCTGCAGTGACAGATGTGTCCCTTTCCTTAAGGCTCTTTCCACAGGCACCACCGCGCTTCTCTCTCAGGCAGAGCGGATGCCCAGGCAAAGAGGATTTCGCTCCATGCGGGTTTATTCCACCGTGCTGTGGAGACAAGCTCCGGCAAGCAGCAGGCAGCATCCCACAGACCCGACTCTGATTTCCCAAAGAATGCTGTGCTTTCCCAGAGGGGATGCCCCGGCAAAGAGGCTTTCGCTCTATGCGGGTTTCTCCCATCGTGCTGCGAATACTAGGCTAAGGCAAGCAACAAAAGCAGCCCACAGAACCGACTCTGATTTCCCAGCGACTGCCATGCTTTCGCAGAGGTTTTCAGCTTGGCGCGAACCGCACTTCGCTGCTGCTTCCTCAGCAAGGCTTTGGTCGTTCGCTCTGTCGCGGCAGGAAAGAAGAGCCGCGGGAGAGCTGGTGCCTCTTGGGCCTTGCTTTGCCGGGCTCCAAGTTCGCGCCCGGGGTTCACCTTGCTAAGCCGAACTGAGCAGACACATTCACAACCCTGCAGCAGCGTGCGTGGCCTAGCATGGCACTCTATGCCTATTACCATCTCCTGGCGTAGGGAAGGCTTTGCCTTTTGCTCCGGCGCTCAGGCAGACTCGGTGTCAAGGCCAGTGCCTTCACCACAGGAGAGAAGAGGCGACAGGATCCCTGCACAGTGCCCGAGCACTGGGATGGGGAACGGTGGGTACTGTCTCCACTCTTTCCCCGGCACACCCCCTGTCACCCACAATGCTGCCACATCTTGGTGGAAGATGGCATCTGACTGACCGTTTCTCCATGGGGTTGTTTCTGCAAGTTCCAGGTATGGCACCTGGTGGCAAGCCCAAGTCTGCCCTTGGGACAGGTGGCCAAGGAGATGCTGTCCCCTTGGTAACAGAGGCACAGGACAGGCCTGCCTTCTGCCCACACTCCTTCCTCAGAGTGGAGCACGCGCCCCTGCCCTAGTCGTCCCCTCATGTCTCCTTAGCAGCCAGGCTTCCATCTCTCCGCACAGGGAACGGGTGACACCTGTCTGGCCACCGGCCTGCATTTCGTGCCGCGGCAGGCTATCCTGTTCCCGAGCGTTTCCCGACCCCAAGGCTAAGGGCTCCTTCTCTTCCCCGGGGGCGGCGTGCTGTGCCTTCCCCACACTTGCTCCTGGGGAGCGCGGTGACAGACGTGAGCAACCATGCTTCTCTCTCAGGCAGAAAGGATGCTAGGGCAAAGAGGATTTCGCTCCATGTGGGTATCTTCCAACATGCTGGGGAGACTCGCTTAGGCAAGCTGGGGAGACTCGCTTAGGCAAGCAGCAGCAGCCTCCCCAAACCCAACTCTGATTTCCCAACGAATGCTCTGCTTTCCTAGGGGGGAAGGCCCAGGCAAAGGCGCTTTCGCTGTATGCGGGTTTCTCCCACCGCGAGACTGGGCTCAGGCACGCAGCAGCAGCCCCCAAAACATTTCTCGGGGAATGCTGTGCTTTCGCAGAGGCTTTGGTTTGGAGCAAACAGCACTTCGCCACTGCTTCCTCAGCAAGGCTTCTGTGGCGTCAGGGAAGAAGAGCTGCGGGAGAGCTGGTGCCTCTTGGGCCTTGCTTTCCCTGGCTCCATGTTCGCGTCCTGGGTTCACCCTGCCAGGCCGAACTAAGCAGACACAGTCACAACCGTGTGGTAGCGCGCTTAGGCTAGGATGGCACTCTATGCACACTACCATCTCCCGGTGTAGGCATCGCTTGGCCGTTTACTCTGGCGCTCAGGCCGACTCGCGGACTAGGCCTGTGCTTTCCCCACAGGAAAGGAGAGGTGACAGGATCCCTGCACACCGCCCGTGCACTGAAAAGGGAGCTTTGGGGGACTGTCCCCACTCTTTCCCCTTAAACCCCGTGCCTCCTCCAAGCTTCTGCATCCTGGAGGAAGACGGCATCTGATGGCCAGGTCTTTCTGAGAGTTTAGTGTAGGCGCCTGGTGGCAAGCCCACGGCTCCACCACGGTCAGGTGGCCAAGGAGCTGCTGTCTCCTTGGGCCCAAAGGCTCAGGACAGGCATGCTTCCTGCCCAGACTCCTTCCTCAGAGTGGAGCCCTTTCCCCTGCCCTAATCTTCCCCTCGTGTCTCCTTAGCAGCCAGGCTTCCTTCGCTCTGCAGTGACAGATGTGTCCCTTTCCTTAAGGCTCTTTCCACAGGCACCACCGCGCTTCTCTCTCAGGCAGAGCGGATGCCCAGGCAAAGAGGATTTCGCTCCATGCGGGTTTATTCCACCGTGCTGTGGAGACAAGCTCCGGCAAGCAGCAGGCAGCATCCCACAGACCCGACTCTGATTTCCCAAAGAATGCTGTGCTTTCCCAGAGGGGATGCCCCGGCAAAGAGGCTTTCGCTCTATGCGGGTTTCTCCCATCGTGCTGCGAATACTAGGCTAAGGCAAGCAACAAAAGCAGCCCACAGAACCGACTCTGATTTCCCAGCGACTGCCATGCTTTCGCAGAGGTTTTCAGCTTGGCGCGAACCGCACTTCGCTGCTGCTTCCTCAGCAAGGCTTTGGTCGTTCGCTCTGTCGCGGCAGGAAAGAAGAGCCGCGGGAGAGCTGGTGCCTCTTGGGCCTTGCTTTGCCGGGCTCCAAGTTCGCGCCCGGGGTTCACCTTGCTAAGCCGAACTGAGCAGACACATTCACAACCCTGCAGCAGCGTGCGTGGCCTAGCATGGCACTCTATGCCTATTACCATCTCCTGGCGTAGGGAAGGCTTTGCCTTTTGCTCCGGCGCTCAGGCAGACTCGGTGTCAAGGCCAGTGCCTTCACCACAGGAGAGAAGAGGCGACAGGATCCCTGCACAGTGCCCGAGCACTGGGATGGGGAACGGTGGGTACTGTCTCCACTCTTTCCCCGGCACACCCCCTGTCACCCACAATGCTGCCACATCTTGGTGGAAGATGGCATCTGACTGACCGTTTCTCCATGGGGTTGTTTCTGCAAGTTCCAGGTATGGCACCTGGTGGCAAGCCCAAGTCTGCCCTTGGGACAGGTGGCCAAGGAGATGCTGTCCCCTTGGTAACAGAGGCACAGGACAGGCCTGCCTTCTGCCCACACTCCTTCCTCAGAGTGGAGCACGCGCCCCTGCCCTAGTCGTCCCCTCATGTCTCCTTAGCAGCCAGGCTTCCATCTCTCCGCACAGGGAACGGGTGACACCTGTCTGGCCACCGGCCTGCATTTCGTGCCGCGGCAGGCTATCCTGTTCCCGAGCGTTTCCCGACCCCAAGGCTAAGGGCTCCTTCTCTTCCCCGGGGGCGGCGTGCTGTGCCTTCCCCACACTTGCTCCTGGGGAGCGCGGTGACAGACGTGAGCAACCATGCTTCTCTCTCAGGCAGAAAGGATGCTAGGGCAAAGAGGATTTCGCTCCATGTGGGTATCTTCCAACATGCTGGGGAGACTCGCTTAGGCAAGCTGGGGAGACTCGCTTAGGCAAGCAGCAGCAGCCTCCCCAAACCCAACTCTGATTTCCCAACGAATGCTCTGCTTTCCTAGGGGGGAAGGCCCAGGCAAAGGCGCTTTCGCTGTATGCGGGTTTCTCCCACCGCGAGACTGGGCTCAGGCACGCAGCAGCAGCCCCCAAAACATTTCTCGGGGAATGCTGTGCTTTCGCAGAGGCTTTGGTTTGGAGCAAACAGCACTTCGCCACTGCTTCCTCAGCAAGGCTTCTGTGGCGTCAGGGAAGAAGAGCTGCGGGAGAGCTGGTGCCTCTTGGGCCTTGCTTTCCCTGGCTCCATGTTCGCGTCCTGGGTTCACCCTGCCAGGCCGAACTAAGCAGACACAGTCACAACCGTGTGGTAGCGCGCTTAGGCTAGGATGGCACTCTATGCACACTACCATCTCCCGGTGTAGGCATCGCTTGGCCGTTTACTCTGGCGCTCAGGCCGACTCGCGGACTAGGCCTGTGCTTTCCCCACAGGAAAGGAGAGGTGACAGGATCCCTGCACACCGCCCGTGCACTGAAAAGGGAGCTTTGGGGGACTGTCCCCACTCTTTCCCCTTAAACCCCGTGCCTCCTCCAAGCTTCTGCATCCTGGAGGAAGACGGCATCTGATGGCCAGGTCTTTCTGGGAGTTGTTTCTCGAGTTTAGGGTAGGCGCCTGGTGGCAAGCCCACGGCTCCACCACGGTCAGGTGGCCAAGGAGCTGCTGTCTCCTTGGGCCCAAAGGCTCAGGACAGGCATGCTTCCTGCCCAGACTCCTTCCTCAGAGTGGAGCCCTTTCCCCTGCCCTAATCTTCCCCTCGTGTCTCCTTAGCAGCCAGGCTTCCTTCGCTCTGCAGTGACAGATGTGTCCCTTTCCTTAAGGCTCTTTCCACAGGCACCACCGCGCTTCTCTCTCAGGCAGAGCGGATGCCCAGGCAAAGAGGATTTCGCTCCATGCGGGTTTATTCCACCGTGCTGTGGAGACTAGCTCCGGCAAGCAGCAGGCAGCATCCCACAGACCCGACTCTGAGTTCCCAAAGAATGCTGTGCTTTCCCAGAGGGGATGCCCCGGCAAAGAGGCTTTCGCTCTATGCGGGTTTCTCCCATCGTGCTGCGAATACTAGGCTAAGGCAAGCAACAAAAGCAGCCCACAGAACCGACTCTGATTTCCCAGCGACTGCCATGCTTTCTCAGAGGTTTTCAGCTTGGCGCGAACCGCACTTCGCTGCTGCTTCCTCAGCAAGGCTTTGGTCGTTCGCTCTGTCGCGGCAGGAAAGAAGAGCCGCGGGAGAGCTGGTGCCTCTTGGGCCTTGCTTTGCCGGGCTCCAAGTTCGCGCCCGGGGTTCACCTTGCTAAGCCGAACTGAGCAGACACATTCACAACCCTGCAGCAGCGTGCGTGGCCTAGCATGGCACTCTATGCCTATTACCATCTCCTGGCGTAGGGAAGGCTTTGCCTTTTGCTCCGGCGCTCAGGCAGACTCGGTGTCAAGGCCAGTGCCTTCACCACAGGAGAGAAGAGGCGACAGGATCCCTGCACAGTGCCCGAGCACTGGGATGGGGAACGGTGGGTACTGTCTCCACTCTTTCCCCGGCACACCCCCTGTCACCCACAATGCTGCCACATCTTGGTGGAAGATGGCATCTGACTGACCGTTTCTCCATGGGGTTGTTTCTGCAAGTTCCAGGTATGGCACCTGGTGGCAAGCCCAAGTCTGCCCTTGGGACAGGTGGCCAAGGAGATGCTGTCCCCTTGGTAACAGAGGCACAGGACAGGCCTGCCTTCTGCCCACACTCCTTCCTCAGAGTGGAGCACGCGCCCCTGCCCTAGTCGTCCCCTCATGTCTCCTTAGCAGCCAGGCTTCCATCTCTCCGCACAGGGAACGGGTGACACCTGTCTGGCCACCGGCCTGCATTTCGTGCCGCGGCAGGCTATCCTGTTCCCGAGCGTTTCCCGACCCCAAGGCTAAGGGCTCCTTCTCTTCCCCGGGGGCGGCGTGCTGTGCCTTCCCCACACTTGCTCCTGGGGAGCGCGGTGACAGACGTGAGCAACCATGCTTCTCTCTCAGGCAGAAAGGATGCTAGGGCAAAGAGGATTTCGCTCCATGTGGGTATCTTCCAACATGCTGGGGAGACTCGTTTAGGCAAGCTGGGGAGACTCGCTTAGGCAAGCAGCAGCAGCCTCCCCAAACCCAACTCTGATTTCCCAACGAATGCTCTGCTTTCCTAGGGGGGAAGGCCCAGGCAAAGGCGCTTTCGCTGTATGCGGGTTTCTCCCACCGCGAGACTGGGCTCAGGCACGCAGCAGCAGCCCCCAAAACATTTCTCGGGGAATGCTGTGCTTTCGCAGAGGCTTTGGTTTGGAGCAAACAGCACTTCGCCACTGCTTCCTCAGCAAGGCTTCTGTGGCGTCAGGGAAGAAGAGCTGCGGGAGAGCTGGTGCCTCTTGGGCCTTGCTTTCCCTGGCTCCATGTTCGCGTCCTGGGTTCACCCTGCCAGGCCGAACTAAGCAGACACAGTCACAACCGTGTGGTAGCGCGCTTAGGCTAGGATGGCACTCTATGCACACTACCATCTCCCGGTGTAGGCATCGCTTGGCCTTTTACTCTGGCGCTCAGGCCGACTCGCGGACTAGGCCTGTGCTTTCCCCACAGGAAAGGAGAGGTGACAGGATCCCTGCACACCGCCCGTGCACTGAAAAGGGAGCTTTGGGGGACTGTCCCCACTCTTTCCCCTTAAACCCCGTGCCTCCTCCAAGCTTCTGCATCCTGGAGGAAGACGGCATCTGATGGCCAGGTCTTTCTGGGAGTTGTTTCTCGAGTTTAGGGTAGGCGCCTGGTGGCAAGCCCACGGCTCCACCACGGTCAGGTGGCCAAGGAGCTGCTGTCTCCTTGGGCCCAAAGGCTCAGGACAGGCATGCTTCCTGCCCAGACTCCTTCCTCAGAGTGGAGCCCTTTCCCCTGCCCTAATCTTCCCCTCGTGTCTCCTTAGCAGCCAGGCTTCCTTCGCTCTGCAGTGACAGATGTGTCCCTTTCCTTAAGGCTCTTTCCACAGGCACCACCGCGCTTCTCTCTGAGGCAGAGCGGATGCCCAGGCAAAGAGGATTTCGCTCCATGCGGGTTTATTCCACCGTGCTGTGGAGACTAGCTCCGGCAAGCAGCAGGCAGCATCCCACAGACCCGACTCTGAGTTCCCAAAGAATGCTGTGCTTTCCCAGAGGGGATGCCCCGGCAAAGAGGCTTTCGCTCTATGCGGGTTTCTCCCATCGTGCTGCGAATACTAGGCTAAGGCAAGCAACAAAAGCAGCCCACAGAACCGACTCTGATTTCCCAGCGACTGCCATGCTTTCGCAGAGGTTTTCAGCTTGGCGCGAACCGCACTTCGCTGCTGCTTCCTCAGCAAGGCTTTGGTCGTTCGCTCTGTCGCGGCAGGAAAGAAGAGCCGCGGGAGAGCTGGTGCCTCTTGGGCCTTGCTTTGCCGGGCTCCAAGTTCACGCCCGGGGTTCACCTTGCTAAGCCGAACTGAGCAGACACATTCACAACCCTGCAGCAGCGTGCGTGGCCTAGCATGGCACTCTATGCCTATTACCATCTCCTGGCGTAGGGAAGGCTTTGCCTTTTGCTCCGGCGCTCAGGCAGACTCGGGGTCAAGGCCAGTGCCTTCACCACAGGAGAGAAGAGGCGACAGGATCCCTGCACAGTGCCCGAGCACTGGGATGGGGAACGGTGGGTACTGTCTCCACTCTTTCCCCGGCACACCCCCTGTCACCCACAATGCTGCCACATCTTGGTGGAAGATGGCATCTGACTGACCGTTTCTCCATGGGGTTGTTTCTGCAAGTTCCAGGTATGGCACCTGGTGGCAAGCCCAAGTCTGCCCTTGGGACAGGTGGCCAAGGAGATGCTGTCCCCTTGGTAACAGAGGCACAGGACAGGCCTGCCTTCTGCCCACACTCCTTCCTCAGAGTGGAGCACGCGCCCCTGCCCTAGTCGTCCCCTCATGTCTCCTTAGCAGCCAGGCTTCCATCTCTCCGCACAGGGAACGGGTGACACCTGTCTGGCCACCGGCCTGCATTTCGTGCCGCGGCAGGCTATCCTGTTCCCGAGCGTTTCCCGACCCCAAGGCTAAGGGCTCCTTCTCTTCCCCGGGGGCGGCGTGCTGTGCCTTCCCCACACTTGCTCCTGGGGAGCGCGGTGACAGACGTGAGCAACCATGCTTCTCTCTCAGGCAGAAAGGATGCTAGGGCAAAGAGGATTTCGCTCCATGTGGGTATCTTCCAACATGCTGGGGAGACTCGCTTAGGCAAGCTGGGGAGACTCGCTTAGGCAAGCAGCAGCAGCCTCCCCAAACCCAACTCTGATTTCCCAACGAATGCTCTGCTTTCCTAGGGGGGAAGGCCCAGGCAAAGGCGCTTTCGCTGTATGCGGGTTTCTCCCACCGCGAGACTGGGCTCAGGCACGCAGCAGCAGCCCCCAAAACATTTCTCGGGGAATGCTGTGCTTTCGCAGAGGCTTTGGTTTGGAGCAAACAGCACTTCGCCACTGCTTCCTCAGCAAGGCTTCTGTGGCGTCAGGGAAGAAGAGCTGCGGGAGAGCTGGTGCCTCTTGGGCCTTGCTTTCCCTGGCTCCATGTTCGCGTCCTGGGTTCACCCTGCCAGGCCGAACTAAGCAGACACAGTCACAACCGTGTGGTAGCGCGCTTAGGCTAGGATGGCACTCTATGCACACTACCATCTCCCGGTGTAGGCATCGCTTGGCCGTTTACTCTGGCGCTCAGGCCGACTCGCGGACTAGGCCTGTGCTTTCCCCACAGGAAAGGAGAGGTGACAGGATCCCTGCACACCGCCCGTGCACTGAAAAGGGAGCTTTGGGGGACTGTCCCCACTCTTTCCCCTTAAACCCCGTGCCTCCTCCAAGCTTCTGCATCCTGGAGGAAGACGGCATCTGATGGCCAGGTCTTTCTGGGAGTTGTTTCTCGAGTTTAGGGTAGGCGCCTGGTGGCAAGCCCACGGCTCCACCACGGTCAGGTGGCCAAGGAGCTGCTGTCTCCTTGGGCCCAAAGGCTCAGGACAGGCATGCTTCCTGCCCAGACTCCTTCCTCAGAGTGGAGCCCTTTCCCCTGCCCTAATCTTCCCCTCGTGTCTCCTTAGCAGCCAGGCTTCCTTCGCTCTGCAGTGACAGATGTGTCCCTTTCCTTAAGGCTCTTTCCACAGGCACCACCGCGCTTCTCTCTGAGGCAGAGCGGATGCCCAGGCAAAGAGGATTTCGCTCCATGCGGGTTTATTCCACCGTGCTGTGGAGACTAGCTCCGGCAAGCAGCAGGCAGCATCCCACAGACCCGACTCTGAGTTCCCAAAGAATGCTGTGCTTTCCCAGAGGGGATGCCCCGGCAAAGAGGCTTTCGCTCTATGCGGGTTTCTCCCATCGTGCTGCGAATACTAGGCTAAGGCAAGCAACAAAAGCAGCCCACAGAACCGACTCTGATTTCCCAGCGACTGCCATGCTTTCGCAGAGGTTTTCAGCTTGGCGCGAACCGCACTTCGCTGCTGCTTCCTCAGCAAGGCTTTGGTCGTTCGCTCTGTCGCGGCAGGAAAGAAGAGCCGCGGGAGAGCTGGTGCCTCTTGGGCCTTGCTTTGCCGGGCTCCAAGTTCGCGCCCGGGGTTCACCTTGCTAAGCCGAACTGAGCAGACACATTCACAACCCTGCAGCAGCGTGCGTGGCCTAGCATGGCACTCTATGCCTATTACCATCTCCTGGCGTAGGGAAGGCTTTGCCTTTTGCTCCGGCGCTCAGGCAGACTCGGGGTCAAGGCCAGTGCCTTCACCACAGGAGAGAAGAGGCGACAGGATCCCTGCACAGTGCCCGAGCACTGGGATGGGGAACGGTGGGTACTGTCTCCACTCTTTCCCCGGCACACCCCCTGTCACCCACAATGCTGCCACATCTTGGTGGAAGATGGCATCTGACTGACCGTTTCTCCATGGGGTTGTTTCTGCAAGTTCCAGGTATGGCACCTGGTGGCAAGCCCAAGTCTTCCCTTGGGACAGGTGGCCAAGGAGATGCTGTCCCCTTGGTAACAGAGGCACAGGACAGGCCTGCCTTCTGCCCACACTCCTTCCTCAGAGTGGAGCACGCGCCCCTGCCCTAGTCGTCCCCTCATGTCTCCTTAGCAGCCAGGCTTCCATCTCTCCGCACAGGGAACGGGTGACACCTGTCTGGCCACCGGCCTGCATTTCGTGCCGCGGCAGGCTATCCTGTTCCCGAGCGTTTCCCGACCCCAAGGCTAAGGGCTCCTTCTCTTCCCCGGGGGCGGCGTGCTGTGCCTTCCCCACACTTGCTCCTGGGGAGCGCGGTGACAGACGTGAGCAACCATGCTTCTCTCTCAGGCAGAAAGGATGCTAGGGCAAAGAGGATTTCGCTCCATGTGGGTATCTTCCAACATGCTGGGGAGACTCGCTTAGGCAAGCTGGGGAGACTCGCTTAGGCAAGCAGCAGCAGCCTCCCCAAACCCAACTCTGATTTCCCAACGAATGCTCTGCTTTCCTAGGGGGGAAGGCCCAGGCAAAGGCGCTTTCGCTGTATGCGGGTTTCTCCCACCGCGAGACTGGGCTCAGGCACGCAGCAGCAGCCCCCAAAACATTTCTCGGGGAATGCTGTGCTTTCGCAGAGGCTTTGGTTTGGAGCAAACAGCACTTCGCCACTGCTTCCTCAGCAAGGCTTCTGTGGCGTCAGGGAAGAAGAGCTGCGGGAGAGCTGGTGCCTCTTGGGCCTTGCTTTCCCTGGCTCCATGTTCGCGTCCTGGGTTCACCCTGCCAGGCCGAACTAAGCAGACACAGTCACAACCGTGTGGTAGCGCGCTTAGGCTAGGATGGCACTCTATGCACACTACCATCTCCCGGTGTAGGCATCGCTTGGCCGTTTACTCTGGCGCTCAGGCCGACTCGCGGACTAGGCCTGTGCTTTCCCCACAGGAAAGGAGAGGTGACAGGATCCCTGCACACCGCCCGTGCACTGAAAAGGGAGCTTTGGGGGACTGTCCCCACTCTTTCCCCTTAAACCCCGTGCCTCCTCCAAGCTTCTGCATCCTGGAGGAAGACGGCATCTGATGGCCAGGTCTTTCTGGGAGTTTAGTGTAGGCGCCTGGTGGCAAGCCCACGGCTCCACCACGGTCAGGTGGCCAAGGAGCTGCTGTCTCCTTGGGCCCAAAGGCTCAGGACAGGCATGCTTCCTGCCCAGACTCCTTCCTCAGAGTGGAGCCCTTTCCCCTGCCCTAATCTTCCCCTCGTGTCTCCTTAGCAGCCAGGCTTCCTTCGCTCTGCAGTGACAGATGTGTCCCTTTCCTTAAGGCTCTTTCCACAGGCACCACCGCGCTTCTCTCTCAGGCAGAGCGGATGCCCAGGCAAAGAGGATTTCGCTCCATGCGGGTTTATTCCACCGTGCTGTGGAGACTAGCTCCGGCAAGCAGCAGGCAGCATCCCACAGACCCGACTCTGATTTCCCAAAGAATGCTGTGCTTTCCCAGAGGGGATGCCCCGGCAAAGAGGCTTTCGCTCTATGCGGGTTTCTCCCATCGTGCTGCGAATACTAGGCTAAGGCAAGCAACAAAAGCAGCCCACAGAACCGACTCTGATTTCCCAGCGACTGCCATGCTTTCGCAGAGGTTTTCAGCTTGGTGCGAACCGCACTTCGCTGCTGCTTCCTCAGCAAGGCTTTGGTCGTTCGCTCTGTCGCGGCAGGAAAGAAGAGCCGCGGGAGAGCTGGTGCCTCTTGGGCCTTGCTTTGCCGGGCTCCAAGTTCGCGCCCGGGGTTCACCTTGCTAAGCCGAACTGAGCAGACACATTCACAACCCTGCAGCAGCGTGCGTGGCCTAGCATGGCACTCTATGCCTATTACCATCTCCTGGCGTAGGGAAGGCTTTGCCTTTTGCTCCGGCGCTCAGGCAGACTCGGTGTCAAGGCCAGTGCCTTCACCACAGGAGAGAAGAGGCGACAGGATCCCTGCACAGTGCCCGAGCACTGGGATGGGGAACGGTGGGTACTGTCTCCACTCTTTCCCCGGCACACCCCCTGTCACCCACAATGCTGCCACATCTTGGTGGAAGATGGCATCTGACTGACCGTTTCTCCATGGGGTTGTTTCTGCAAGTTCCAGGTATGGCACCTGGTGGCAAGCCCAAGTCTGCCCTTGGGACAGGTGGCCAAGGAGATGCTGTCCCCTTGGTAACAGAGGCACAGGACAGGCCTGCCTTCTGCCCACACTCCTTCCTCAGAGTGGAGCACGCGCCCCTGCCCTAGTCGTCCCCTCATGTCTCCTTAGCAGCCAGGCTTCCATCTCTCCGCACAGGGAACGGGTGACACCTGTCTGGCCACCGGCCTGCATTTCGTGCCGCGGCAGGCTATCCTGTTCCCGAGCGTTTCCCGACCCCAAGGCTAAGGGCTCCTTCTCTTCCCCGGGGGCGGCGTGCTGTGCCTTCCCCACACTTGCTCCTGGGGAGCGCGGTGACAGACGTGAGCAACCATGCTTCTCTCTCAGGCAGAAAGGATGCTAGGGCAAAGAGGATTTCGCTCCATGTGGGTATCTTCCAACATGCTGGGGAGACTCGCTTAGGCAAGCTGGGGAGACTCGCTTAGGCAAGCAGCAGCAGCCTCCCCAAACCCAACTCTGATTTCCCAACGAATGCTCTGCTTTCCTAGGGGGGAAGGCCCAGGCAAAGGCGCTTTCGCTGTATGCGGGTTTCTCCCACCGCGAGACTGGGCTCAGGCACGCAGCAGCAGCCCCCAAAACATTTCTCGGGGAATGCTGTGCTTTCGCAGAGGCTTTGGTTTGGAGCAAACAGCACTTCGCCACTGCTTCCTCAGCAAGGCTTCTGTGGCGTCAGGGAAGAAGAGCTGCGGGAGAGCTGGTGCCTCTTGGGCCTTGCTTTCCCTGGCTCCATGTTCGCGTCCTGGGTTCACCCTGCCAGGCCGAACTAAGCAGACACAGTCACAACCGTGTGGTAGCGCGCTTAGGCTAGGATGGCACTCTATGCACACTACCATCTCCCGGTGTAGGCATCGCTTGGCCGTTTACTCTGGCGCTCAGGCCGACTCGCGGACTAGGCCTGTGCTTTCCCCACAGGAAAGGAGAGGTGACAGGATCCCTGCACACCGCCCGTGCACTGAAAAGGGAGCTTTGGGGGACTGTCCCCACTCTTTCCCCTTAAACCCCGTGCCTCCTCCAAGCTTCTGCATCCTGGAGGAAGACGGCATCTGATGGCCAGGTCTTTCTGGGAGTTGTTTCTCGAGTTTAGGGTAGGCGCCTGGTGGCAAGCCCACGGCTCCACCACGGTCAGGTGGCCAAGGAGCTGCTGTCTCCTTGGGCCCAAAGGCTCAGGACAGGCATGCTTCCTGCCCAGACTCCTTCCTCAGAGTGGAGCCCTTTCCCCTGCCCTAATCTTCCCCTCGTGTCTCCTTAGCAGCCAGGCTTCCTTCGCTCTGCAGTGACAGATGTGTCCCTTTCCTTAAGGCTCTTTCCACAGGCACCACCGCGCTTCTCTCTCAGGCAGAGCGGATGCCCAGGCAAAGAGGATTTCGCTCCATGCGGGTTTATTCCACCGTGCTGTGGAGACTAGCTCCGGCAAGCAGCAGGCAGCATCCCACAGACCCGACTCTGATTTCCCAAAGAATGCTGTGCTTTCCCAGAGGGGATGCCCCGGCAAAGAGGCTTTCGCTCTATGCGGGTTTCTCCCATCGTGCTGCGAATACTAGGCTAAGGCAAGCAACAAAAGCAGCCCACAGAACCGACTCTGATTTCCCAGCGACTGCCATGCTTTCGCAGAGGTTTTCAGCTTGGTGCGAACCGCACTTCGCTGCTGCTTCCTCAGCAAGGCTTTGGTCGTTCGCTCTGTCGCGGCAGGAAAGAAGAGCCGCGGGAGAGCTGGTGCCTCTTGGGCCTTGCTTTGCCGGGCTCCAAGTTCGCGCCCGGGGTTCACCTTGCTAAGCCGAACTGAGCAGACACATTCACAACCCTGCAGCAGCGTGCGTGGCCTAGCATGGCACTCTATGCCTATTACCATCTCCTGGCGTAGGGAAGGCTTTGCCTTTTGCTCCGGCGCTCAGGCAGACTCGGTGTCAAGGCCAGTGCCTTCACCACAGGAGAGAAGAGGCGACAGGATCCCTGCACAGTGCCCGAGCACTGGGATGGGGAACGGTGGGTACTGTCTCCACTCTTTCCCCGGCACACCCCCTGTCACCCACAATGCTGCCACATCTTGGTGGAAGATGGCATCTGACTGACCGTTTCTCCATGGGGTTGTTTCTGCAAGTTCCAGGTATGGCACCTGGTGGCAAGCCCAAGTCTGCCCTTGGGACAGGTGGCCAAGGAGATGCTGTCCCCTTGGTAACAGAGGCACAGGACAGGCCTGCCTTCTGCCCACACTCCTTCCTCAGAGTGGAGCACGCGCCCCTGCCCTAGTCGTCCCCTCATGTCTCCTTAGCAGCCAGGCTTCCATCTCTCCGCACAGGGAACGGGTGACACCTGTCTGGCCACCGGCCTGCATTTCGTGCCGCGGCAGGCTATCCTGTTCCCGAGCGTTTCCCGACCCCAAGGCTAAGGGCTCCTTCTCTTCCCCGGGGGCGGCGTGCTGTGCCTTCCCCACACTTGCTCCTGGGGAGCGCGGTGACAGACGTGAGCAACCATGCTTCTCTCTCAGGCAGAAAGGATGCTAGGGCAAAGAGGATTTCGCTCCATGTGGGTATCTTCCAACATGCTGGGGAGACTCGCTTAGGCAAGCTGGGGAGACTCGCTTAGGCAAGCAGCAGCAGCCTCCCCAAACCCTACTCTGATTTCCCAACGAATGCTCTGCTTTCCTAGGGGGGAAGGCCCAGGCAAAGGCGCTTTCGCTGTATGCGGGTTTCTCCCACCGCGAGACTGGGCTCAGGCACGCAGCAGCAGCCCCCAAAACATTTCTCGGGGAATGCTGTGCTTTCGCAGAGGCTTTGGTTTGGAGCAAACAGCACTTCGCCACTGCTTCCTCAGCAAGGCTTCTGTGGCGTCAGGGAAGAAGAGCTGCGGGAGAGCTGGTGCCTCTTGGGCCTTGCTTTCCCTGGCTCCATGTTCGCGTCCTGGGTTCACCCTGCCAGGCCGAACTAAGCAGACACAGTCACAACCGTGTGGTAGCGCGCTTAGGCTAGGATGGCACTCTATGCACACTACCATCTCCCGGTGTAGGCATCGCTTGGCCGTTTACTCTGGCGCTCAGGCCGACTCGCGGACTAGGCCTGTGCTTTCCCCACAGGAAAGGAGAGGTGACAGGATCCCTGCACACCGCCCGTGCACTGAAAAGGGAGCTTTGGGGGACTGTCCCCACTCTTTCCCCTTAAACCCCGTGCCTCCTCCAAGCTTCTGCATCCTGGAGGAAGACGGCATCTGATGGCCAGGTCTTTCTGGGAGTTGTTTCTCGAGTTTAGGGTAGGCGCCTGGTGGCAAGCCCACGGCTCCACCACGGTCAGGTGGCCAAGGAGCTGCTGTCTCCTTGGGCCCAAAGGCTCAGGACAGGCATGCTTCCTGCCCAGACTCCTTCCTCAGAGTGGAGCCCTTTCCCCTGCCCTAATCTTCCCCTCGTGTCTCCTTAGCAGCCAGGCTTCCTTCGCTCTGCAGTGACAGATGTGTCCCTTTCCTTAAGGCTCTTTCCACAGGCACCACCGCGCTTCTCTCTCAGGCAGAGCGGATGCCCAGGCAAAGAGGATTTCGCTCCATGCGGGTTTATTCCACCGTGCTGTGGAGACTAGCTCCGGCAAGCAGCAGGCAGCATCCCACAGACCCGACTCTGAGTTCCCAAAGAATGCTGTGCTTTCCCAGAGGGGATGCCCCGGCAAAGAGGCTTTCGCTCTATGCGGGTTTCTCCCATCGTGCTGCGAATACTAGGCTAAGGCAAGCAACAAAAGCAGCCCACAGAACCGACTCTGATTTCCCAGCGACTGCCATGCTTTCTCAGAGGTTTTCAGCTTGGCGCGAACCGCACTTCGCTGCTGCTTCCTCAGCAAGGCTTTGGTCGTTCGCTCTGTCGCGGCAGGAAAGAAGAGCCGCGGGAGAGCTGGTGCCTCTTGGGCCTTGCTTTGCCGGGCTCCAAGTTCGCGCCCGGGGTTCACCTTGCTAAGCCGAACTGAGCAGACACATTCACAACCCTGCAGCAGCGTGCGTGGCCTAGCATGGCACTCTATGCCTATTACCATCTCCTGGCGTAGGGAAGGCTTTGCCTTTTGCTCCGGCGCTCAGGCAGACTCGGTGTCAAGGCCAGTGCCTTCACCACAGGAGAGAAGAGGCGACAGGATCCCTGCACAGTGCCCGAGCACTGGGATGGGGAACGGTGGGTACTGTCTCCACTCTTTCCCCGGCACACCCCCTGTCACCCACAATGCTGCCACATCTTGGTGGAAGATGGCATCTGACTGACCGTTTCTCCATGGGGTTGTTTCTGCAAGTTCCAGGTATGGCACCTGGTGGCAAGCCCAAGTCTGCCCTTGGGACAGGTGGCCAAGGAGATGCTGTCCCCTTGGTAACAGAGGCACAGGACAGGCCTGCCTTCTGCCCACACTCCTTCCTCAGAGTGGAGCACGCGCCCCTGCCCTAGTCGTCCCCTCATGTCTCCTTAGCAGCCAGGCTTCCATCTCTCCGCACAGGGAACGGGTGACACCTGTCTGGCCACCGGCCTGCATTTCGTGCCGCGGCAGGCTATCCTGTTCCCGAGCGTTTCCCGACCCCAAGGCTAAGGGCTCCTTCTCTTCCCCGGGGGCGGCGTGCTGTGCCTTCCCCACACTTGCTCCTGGGGAGCGCGGTGACAGACGTGAGCAACCATGCTTCTCTCTCAGGCAGAAAGGATGCTAGGGCAAAGAGGATTTCGCTCCATGTGGGTATCTTCCAACATGCTGGGGAGACTCGCTTAGGCAAGCTGGGGAGACTCGCTTAGGCAAGCAGCAGCAGCCTCCCCAAACCCAACTCTGATTTCCCAACGAATGCTCTGCTTTCCTAGGGGGGAAGGCCCAGGCAAAGGCGCTTTCGCTGTATGCGGGTTTCTCCCACCGCGAGACTGGGCTCAGGCACGCAGCAGCAGCCCCCAAAACATTTCTCGGGGAATGCTGTGCTTTCGCAGAGGCTTTGGTTTGGAGCAAACAGCACTTCGCCACTGCTTCCTCAGCAAGGCTTCTGTGGCGTCAGGGAAGAAGAGCTGCGGGAGAGCTGGTGCCTCTTGGGCCTTGCTTTCCCTGGCTCCATGTTCGCGTCCTGGGTTCACCCTGCCAGGCCGAACTAAGCAGACACAGTCACAACCGTGTGGTAGCGCGCTTAGGCTAGGATGGCACTCTATGCACACTACCATCTCCTGGTGTAGGCATCGCTTGGCCGTTTACTCTGGCGCTCAGGCCGACTCGCGGACTAGGCCTGTGCTTTCCCCACAGGAAAGGAGAGGTGACAGGATCCCTGCACACCGCCCGTGCACTGAAAAGGGAGCTTTGGGGGACTGTCCCCACTCTTTCCCCTTAAACCCCGTGCCTCCTCCAAGCTTCTGCATCCTGGAGGAAGACGGCATCTGATGGCCAGGTCTTTCTGGGAGTTGTTTCTCGAGTTTAGGGTAGGCGCCTGGTGGCAAGCCCACGGCTCCACCACGGTCAGGTGGCCAAGGAGCTGCTGTCTCCTTGGGCCCAAAGGCTCAGGACAGGCATGCTTCCTGCCCAGACTCCTTCCTCAGAGTGGAGCCCTTTCCCCTGCCCTAATCTTCCCCTCGTGTCTCCTTAGCAGCCAGGCTTCCTTCGCTCTGCAGTGACAGATGTGTCCCTTTCCTTAAGGCTCTTTCCACAGGCACCACCGCGCTTCTCTCTCAGGCAGAGCGGATGCCCAGGCAAAGAGGATTTCGCTCCATGCGGGTTTATTCCACCGTGCTGTGGAGACTAGCTCCGGCAAGCAGCAGGCAGCATCCCACAGACCCGACTCTGAGTTCCCAAAGAATGCTGTGCTTTCCCAGAGGGGATGCCCCGGCAAAGAGGCTTTCGCTCTATGCGGGTTTCTCCCATCGTGCTGCGAATACTAGGCTAAGGCAAGCAACAAAAGCAGCCCACAGAACCGACTCTGATTTCCCAGCGACTGCCATGCTTTCGCAGAGGTTTTCAGCTTGGCGCGAACCGCACTTCGCTGCTGCTTCCTCAGCAAGGCTTTGGTCGTTCGCTCTGTCGCGGCAGGAAAGAAGAGCCGCGGGAGAGCTGGTGCCTCTTGGGCCTTGCTTTGCCGGGCTCCAAGTTCGCGCCCGGGGTTCACCTTGCTAAGCCGAACTGAGCAGACACATTCACAACCCTGCAGCAGCGTGCGTGGCCTAGCATGGCACTCTATGCCTATTACCATCTCCTGGCGTAGGGAAGGCTTTGCCTTTTGCTCCGGCGCTCAGGCAGACTCGGGGTCAAGGCCAGTGCCTTCACCACAGGAGAGAAGAGGCGACAGGATCCCTGCACAGTGCCCGAGCACTGGGATGGGGAACGGTGGGTACTGTCTCCACTCTTTCCCCGGCACACCCCCTGTCACCCACAATGCTGCCACATCTTGGTGGAAGATGGCATCTGACTGACCGTTTCTCCATGGGGTTGTTTCTGCAAGTTCCAGGTATGGCACCTGGTGGCAAGCCCAAGTCTGCCCTTGGGACAGGTGGCCAAGGAGATGCTGTCCCCTTGGTAACAGAGGCACAGGACAGGCCTGCCTTCTGCCCACACTCCTTCCTCAGAGTGGAGCACGCGCCCCTGCCCTAGTCGTCCCCTCATGTCTCCTTAGCAGCCAGGCTTCCATCTCTCCGCACAGGGAACGGGTGACACCTGTCTGGCCACCGGCCTGCATTTCGTGCCGCGGCAGGCTATCCTGTTCCCGAGCGTTTCCCGACCCCAAGGCTAAGGGCTCCTTCTCTTCCCCGGGGGCGGCGTGCTGTGCCTTCCCCACACTTGCTCCTGGGGAGCGCGGTGACAGACGTGAGCAACCATGCTTCTCTCTCAGGCAGAAAGGATGCTAGGGCAAAGAGGATTTCGCTCCATGTGGGTATCTTCCAACATGCTGGGGAGACTCGCTTAGGCAAGCTGGGGAGACTCGCTTAGGCAAGCAGCAGCAGCCTCCCCAAACCCAACTCTGATTTCCCAACGAATGCTCTGCTTTCCTAGGGGGGAAGGCCCAGGCAAAGGCGCTTTCGCTGTATGCGGGTTTCTCCCACCGCGAGACTGGGCTCAGGCACGCAGCAGCAGCCCCCAAAACATTTCTCGGGGAATGCTGTGCTTTCGCAGAGGCTTTGGTTTGGAGCAAACAGCACTTCGCCACTGCTTCCTCAGCAAGGCTTCTGTGGCGTCAGGGAAGAAGAGCTGCGGGAGAGCTGGTGCCTCTTGGGCCTTGCTTTCCCTGGCTCCATGTTCGCGTCCTGGGTTCACCCTGCCAGGCCGAACTAAGCAGACACAGTCACAACCGTGTGGTAGCGCGCTTAGCCTAGGATGGCACTCTATGCACACTACCATCTCCCGGTGTAGGCATCGCTTGGCCTTTTACTCTGGCGCTCAGGCCGACTCGCGGACTAGGCCTGTGCTTTCCCCACAGGAAAGGAGAGGTGACAGGATCCCTGCACACCGCCCGTGCACTGAAAAGGGAGCTTTGGGGGACTGTCCCCACTCTTTCCCCTTAAACCCCGTGCCTCCTCCAAGCTTCTGCATCCTGGAGGAAGACGGCATCTGATGGCCAGGTCTTTCTGGGAGTTGTTTCTCGAGTTTAGGGTAGGCGCCTGGTGGCAAGCCCACGGCTCCACCACGGTCAGGTGGCCAAGGAGCTGCTGTCTCCTTGGGCCCAAAGGCTCAGGACAGGCATGCTTCCTGCCCAGACTCCTTCCTCAGAGTGGAGCCCTTTCCCCTGCCCTAATCTTCCCCTCGTGTCTCCTTAGCAGCCAGGCTTCCTTCGCTCTGCAGTGACAGATGTGTCCCTTTCCTTAAGGCTCTTTCCACAGGCACCACCGCGCTTCTCTCTCAGGCAGAGCGGATGCCCAGGCAAAGAGGATTTCGCTCCATGCGGGTTTATTCCACCGTGCTGTGGAGACTAGCTCCGGCAAGCAGCAGGCAGCATCCCACAGACCCGACTCTGATTTCCCAAAGAATGCTGTGCTTTCCCAGAGGGGATGCCCCGGCAAAGAGGCTTTCGCTCTATGCGGGTTTCTCCCATCGTGCTGCGAATACTAGGCTAAGGCAAGCAACAAAAGCAGCCCACAGAACCGACTCTGATTTCCCAGCGACTGCCATGCTTTCGCAGAGGTTTTCAGCTTGGCGCGAACCGCACTTCGCTGCTGCTTCCTCAGCAAGGCTTTGGTCGTTCGCTCTGTCGCGGCAGGAAAGAAGAGCCGCGGGAGAGCTGGTGCCTCTTGGGCCTTGCTTTGCCGGGCTCCAAGTTCGCGCCCGGGGTTCACCTTGCTAAGCCGAACTGAGCAGACACATTCACAACCCTGCAGCAGCGTGCGTGGCCTAGCATGGCACTCTATGCCTATTACCATCTCCTGGCGTAGGGAAGGCTTTGCCTTTTGCTCCGGCGCTCAGGCAGACTCGGTGTCAAGGCCAGTGCCTTCACCACAGGAGAGAAGAGGCGACAGGATCCCTGCACAGTGCCCGAGCACTGGGATGGGGAACGGTGGGTACTGTCTCCACTCTTTCCCCGGCACACCCCCTGTCACCCACAATGCTGCCACATCTTGGTGGAAGATGGCATCTGACTGACCGTTTCTCCATGGGGTTGTTTCTGCAAGTTCCAGGTATGGCACCTGGTGGCAAGCCCAAGTCTGCCCTTGGGACAGGTGGCCAAGGAGATGCTGTCCCCTTGGTAACAGAGGCACAGGACAGGCCTGCCTTCTGCCCACACTCCTTCCTCAGAGTGGAGCACGCGCCCCTGCCCTAGTCGTCCCCTCATGTCTCCTTAGCAGCCAGGCTTCCATCTCTCCGCACAGGGAACGGGTGACACATGTCTGGCCACCGGCCTGCATTTCGTGCCGCGGCAGGCTATCCTGTTCCCGAGCGTTTCCCGACCCCAAGGCTAAGGGCTCCTTCTCTTCCCCGGGGGCGGCGTGCTGTGCCTTCCCCACACTTGCTCCTGGGGAGCGCGGTGACAGACGTGAGCAACCATGCTTCTCTCTCAGGCAGAAAGGATGCTAGGGCAAAGAGGATTTCGCTCCATGTGGGTATCTTCCAACATGCTGGGGAGACTCGCTTAGGCAAGCTGGGGAGACTCGCTTAGGCAAGCAGCAGCAGCCTCCCCAAACCCAACTCTGATTTCCCAACGAATGCTCTGCTTTCCTAGGGGGGAAGGCCCAGGCAAAGGCGCTTTCGCTGTATGCGGGTTTCTCCCACCGCGAGACTGGGCTCAGGCACGCAGCAGCAGCCCCCAAAACATTTCTCGGGGAATGCTGTGCTTTCGCAGAGGCTTTGGTTTGGAGCAAACAGCACTTCGCCACTGCTTCCTCAGCAAGGCTTCTGTGGCGTCAGGGAAGAAGAGCTGCGGGAGAGCTGGTGCCTCTTGGGCCTTGCTTTCCCTGGCTCCATGTTCGCGTCCTGGGTTCACCCTGCCAGGCCGAACTAAGCAGACACAGTCACAACCGTGTGGTAGCGCGCTTAGGCTAGGATGGCACTCTATGCACACTACCATCTCCCGGTGTAGGCATCGCTTGGCCGTTTACTCTGGCGCTCAGGCCGACTCGCGGACTAGGCCTGTGCTTTCCCCACAGGAAAGGAGAGGTGACAGGATCCCTGCACACCGCCCGTGCACTGAAAAGGGAGCTTTGGGGGACTGTCCCCACTCTTTCCCCTTAAACCCCGTGCCTCCTCCAAGCTTCTGCATCCTGGAGGAAGACGGCATCTGATGGCCAGGTCTTTCTGGGAGTTTAGTGTAGGCGCCTGGTGGCAAGCCCACGGCTCCACCACGGTCAGGTGGCCAAGGAGCTGCTGTCTCCTTGGGCCCAAAGGCTCAGGACAGGCATGCTTCCTGCCCAGACTCCTTCCTCAGAGTGGAGCCCTTTCCCCTGCCCTAATCTTCCCCTCGTGTCTCCTTAGCAGCCAGGCTTCCTTCGCTCTGCAGTGACAGATGTGTCCCTTTCCTTAAGGCTCTTTCCACAGGCACCACCGCGCTTCTCTCTCAGGCAGAGCGGATGCCCAGGCAAAGAGGATTTCGCTCCATGCGGGTTTATTCCACCGTGCTGTGGAGACTAGCTCCGGCAAGCAGCAGGCAGCATCCCACAGACCCGACTCTGATTTCCCAAAGAATGCTGTGCTTTCCCAGAGGGGATGCCCCGGCAAAGAGGCTTTCGCTCTATGCGGGTTTCTCCCATCGTGCTGCGAATACTAGGCTAAGGCAAGCAACAAAAGCAGCCCACAGAACCGACTCTGATTTCCCAGCGACTGCCATGCTTTCGCAGAGGTTTTCAGCTTGGCGCGAACCGCACTTCGCTGCTGCTTCCTCAGCAAGGCTTTGGTCGTTCGCTCTGTCGCGGCAGGAAAGAAGAGCCGCGGGAGAGCTGGTGCCTCTTGGGCCTTGCTTTGCCGGGCTCCAAGTTCGCGCCCGGGGTTCACCTTGCTAAGCCGAACTGAGCAGACACATTCACAACCCTGCAGCAGCGTGCGTGGCCTAGCATGGCACTCTATGCCTATTACCATCTCCTGGCGTAGGGAAGGCTTTGCCTTTTGCTCCGGCGCTCAGGCAGACTCGGTGTCAAGGCCAGTGCCTTCACCACAGGAGAGAAGAGGCGACAGGATCCCTGCACAGTGCCCGAGCACTGGGATGGGGAACGGTGGGTACTGTCTCCACTCTTTCCCCGGCACACCCCCTGTCACCCACAATGCTGCCACATCTTGGTGGAAGATGGCATCTGACTGACCGTTTCTCCATGGGGTTGTTTCTGCAAGTTCCAGGTATGGCACCTGGTGGCAAGCCCAAGTCTGCCCTTGGGACAGGTGGCCAAGGAGATGCTGTCCCCTTGGTAACAGAGGCACAGGACAGGCCTGCCTTCTGCCCACACTCCTTCCTCAGAGTGGAGCACGCGCCCCTGCCCTAGTCGTCCCCTCATGTCTCCTTAGCAGCCAGGCTTCCATCTCTCCGCACAGGGAACGGGTGACACCTGTCTGGCCACCGGCCTGCATTTCGTGCCGCGGCAGGCTATCCTGTTCCCGAGCGTTTCCCGACCCCAAGGCTAAGGGCTCCTTCTCTTCCCCGGGGGCGGCGTGCTGTGCCTTCCCCACACTTGCTCCTGGGGAGCGCGGTGACAGACGTGAGCAACCATGCTTCTCTCTCAGGCAGAAAGGATGCTAGGGCAAAGAGGATTTCGCTCCATGTGGGTATCTTCCAACATGCTGGGGAGACTCGCTTAGGCAAGCTGGGGAGACTCGCTTAGGCAAGCAGCAGCAGCCTCCCCAAACCCAACTCTGATTTCCCAACGAATGCTCTGCTTTCCTAGGGGGGAAGGCCCAGGCAAAGGCGCTTTCGCTGTATGCGGGTTTCTCCCACCGCGAGACTGGGCTCAGGCACGCAGCAGCAGCCCCCAAAACATTTCTCGGGGAATGCTGTGCTTTCGCAGAGGCTTTGGTTTGGAGCAAACAGCACTTCGCCACTGCTTCCTCAGCAAGGCTTCTGTGGCGTCAGGGAAGAAGAGCTGCGGGAGAGCTGGTGCCTCTTGGGCCTTGCTTTCCCTGGCTCCATGTTCGCGTCCTGGGTTCACCCTGCCAGGCCGAACTAAGCAGACACAGTCACAACCGTGTGGTAGCGCGCTTAGGCTAGGATGGCACTCTATGCACACTACCATCTCCCGGTGTAGGCATCGCTTGGCCGTTTACTCTGGCGCTCAGGCCGACTCGCGGACTAGGCCTGTGCTTTCCCCACAGGAAAGGAGAGGTGACAGGATCCCTGCACACCGCCCGTGCACTGAAAAGGGAGCTTTGGGGGACTGTCCCCACTCTTTCCCCTTAAACCCCGTGCCTCCTCCAAGCTTCTGCATCCTGGAGGAAGACGGCATCTGATGGCCAGGTCTTTCTGGGAGTTGTTTCTCGAGTTTAGGGTAGGCGCCTGGTGGCAAGCCCACGGCTCCACCACGGTCAGGTGGCCAAGGAGCTGCTGTCTCCTTGGGCCCAAAGGCTCAGGACAGGCATGCTTCCTGCCCAGACTCCTTCCTCAGAGTGGAGCCCTTTCCCCTGCCCTAATCTTCCCCTCGTGTCTCCTTAGCAGCCAGGCTTCCTTCGCTCTGCAGTGACAGATGTGTCCCTTTCCTTAAGGCTCTTTCCACAGGCACCACCGCGCTTCTCTCTGAGGCAGAGCGGATGCCCAGGCAAAGAGGATTTCGCTCCATGCGGGTTTATTCCACCGTGCTGTGGAGACTAGCTCCGGCAAGCAGCAGGCAGCATCCCACAGACCCGACTCTGATTTCCCAAAGAATGCTGTGCTTTCCCAGAGGGGATGCCCCGGCAAAGAGGCTTTCGCTCTATGCGGGTTTCTCCCATCGTGCTGCGAATACTAGGCTAAGGCAAGCAACAAAAGCAGCCCACAGAACCGACTCTGATTTCCCAGCGACTGCCATGCTTTCGCAGAGGTTTTCAGCTTGGCGCGAACCGCACTTCGCTGCTGCTTCCTCAGCAAGGCTTTGGTCGTTCGCTCTGTCGCGGCAGGAAAGAAGAGCCGCGGGAGAGCTGGTGCCTCTTGGGCCTTGCTTTGCCGGGCTCCAAGTTCGCGCCCGGGGTTCACCTTGCTAAGCCGAACTGAGCAGACACATTCACAACCCTGCAGCAGCGTGCGTGGCCTAGCATGGCACTCTATGCCTATTACCATCTCCTGGCGTAGGGAAGGCTTTGCCTTTTGCTCCGGCGCTCAGGCAGACTCGGTGTCAAGGCCAGTGCCTTCACCACAGGAGAGAAGAGGCGACAGGATCCCTGCACAGTGCCCGAGCACTGGGATGGGGAACGGTGGGTACTGTCTCCACTCTTTCCCCGGCACACCCCCTGTCACCCACAATGCTGCCACATCTTGGTGGAAGATGGCATCTGACTGACCGTTTCTCCATGGGGTTGTTTCTGCAAGTTCCAGGTATGGCACCTGGTGGCAAGCCCAAGTCTGCCCTTGGGACAGGTGGCCAAGGAGATGCTGTCCCCTTGGTAACAGAGGCACAGGACAGGCCTGCCTTCTGCCCACACTCCTTCCTCAGAGTGGAGCACGCGCCCCTGCCCTAGTCGTCCCCTCATGTCTCCTTAGCAGCCAGGCTTCCATCTCTCCGCACAGGGAACGGGTGACACATGTCTGGCCACCGGCCTGCATTTCGTGCCGCGGCAGGCTATCCTGTTCCCGAGCGTTTCCCGACCCCAAGGCTAAGGGCTCCTTCTCTTCCCCGGGGGCGGCGTGCTGTGCCTTCCCCACACTTGCTCCTGGGGAGCGCGGTGACAGACGTGAGCAACCATGCTTCTCTCTCAGGCAGAAAGGATGCTAGGGCAAAGAGGATTTCGCTCCATGTGGGTATCTTCCAACATGCTGGGGAGACTCGCTTAGGCAAGCTGGGGAGACTCGCTTAGGCAAGCAGCAGCAGCCTCCCCAAACCCAACTCTGATTTCCCAACGAATGCTCTGCTTTCCTAGGGGGGAAGGCCCAGGCAAAGGCGCTTTCGCTGTATGCGGGTTTCTCCCACCGCGAGACTGGGCTCAGGCACGCAGCAGCAGCCCCCAAAACATTTCTCGGGGAATGCTGTGCTTTCGCAGAGGCTTTGGTTTGGAGCAAACAGCACTTCGCCACTGCTTCCTCAGCAAGGCTTCTGTGGCGTCAGGGAAGAAGAGCTGCGGGAGAGCTGGTGCCTCTTGGGCCTTGCTTTCCCTGGCTCCATGTTCGCGTCCTGGGTTCACCCTGCCAGGCCGAACTAAGCAGACACAGTCACAACCGTGTGGTAGCGCGCTTAGGCTAGGATGGCACTCTATGCACACTACCATCTCCCGGTGTAGGCATCGCTTGGCCGTTTACTCTGGCGCTCAGGCCGACTCGCGGACTAGGCCTGTGCTTTCCCCACAGGAAAGGAGAGGTGACAGGATCCCTGCACACCGCCCGTGCACTGAAAAGGGAGCTTTGGGGGACTGTCCCCACTCTTTCCCCTTAAACCCCGTGCCTCCTCCAAGCTTCTGCATCCTGGAGGAAGACGGCATCTGATGGCCAGGTCTTTCTGGGAGTTTAGTGTAGGCGCCTGGTGGCAAGCCCACGGCTCCACCACGGTCAGGTGGCCAAGGAGCTGCTGTCTCCTTGGGCCCAAAGGCTCAGGACAGGCATGCTTCCTGCCCAGACTCCTTCCTCAGAGTGGAGCCCTTTCCCCTGCCCTAATCTTCCCCTCGTGTCTCCTTAGCAGCCAGGCTTCCTTCGCTCTGCAGTGACAGATGTGTCCCTTTCCTTAAGGCTCTTTCCACAGGCACCACCGCGCTTCTCTCTCAGGCAGAGCGGATGCCCAGGCAAAGAGGATTTCGCTCCATGCGGGTTTATTCCACCGTGCTGTGGAGACTAGCTCCGGCAAGCAGCAGGCAGCATCCCACAGACCCGACTCTGATTTCCCAAAGAATGCTGTGCTTTCCCAGAGGGGATGCCCCGGCAAAGAGGCTTTCGCTCTATGCGGGTTTCTCCCATCGTGCTGCGAATACTAGGCTAAGGCAAGCAACAAAAGCAGCCCACAGAACCGACTCTGATTTCCCAGCGACTGCCATGCTTTCGCAGAGGTTTTCAGCTTGGCGCGAACCGCACTTCGCTGCTGCTTCCTCAGCAAGGCTTTGGTCGTTCGCTCTGTCGCGGCAGGAAAGAAGAGCCGCGGGAGAGCTGGTGCCTCTTGGGCCTTGCTTTGCCGGGCTCCAAGTTCGCGCCCGGGGTTCACCTTGCTAAGCCGAACTGAGCAGACACATTCACAACCCTGCAGCAGCGTGCGTGGCCTAGCATGGCACTCTATGCCTATTACCATCTCCTGGCGTAGGGAAGGCTTTGCCTTTTGCTCCGGCGCTCAGGCAGACTCGGTGTCAAGGCCAGTGCCTTCACCACAGGAGAGAAGAGGCGACAGGATCCCTGCACAGTGCCCGAGCACTGGGATGGGGAACGGTGGGTACTGTCTCCACTCTTTCCCCGGCACACCCCCTGTCACCCACAATGCTGCCACATCTTGGTGGAAGATGGCATCTGACTGACCGTTTCTCCATGGGGTTGTTTCTGCAAGTTCCAGGTATGGCACCTGGTGGCAAGCCCAAGTCTGCCCTTGGGACAGGTGGCCAAGGAGATGCTGTCCCCTTGGTAACAGAGGCACAGGACAGGCCTGCCTTCTGCCCACACTCCTTCCTCAGAGTGGAGCACGCGCCCCTGCCCTAGTCGCCCCTCATGTCTCCTTAGCAGCCAGGCTTCCATCTCTCCGCACAGGGAACGGGTGACACCTGTCTGGCCACCGGCCTGCATTTCGTGCCGCGGCAGGCTATCCTGTTCCCGAGCGTTTCCCGACACCAAGGCTAAGGGCTCCTTCTCTTCCCCGGGGGCGGCGTGCTGTGCCTTCCCCACACTTGCTCCTGGGGAGCGCGGTGACAGACGTGAGCAACCATGCTTCTCTCTCAGGCAGAAAGGATGCTAGGGCAAAGAGGATTTCGCTCCATGTGGGTATCTTCCAACATGCTGGGGAGACTCGCTTAGGCAAGCTGGGGAGACTCGCTTAGGCAAGCAGCAGCAGCCTCCCCAAACCCAACTCTGATTTCCCAACGAATGCTCTGCTTTCCTAGGGGGGAAGGCCCAGGCAAAGGCGCTTTCGCTGTATGCGGGTTTCTCCCACCGCGAGACTGGGCTCAGGCACGCAGCAGCAGCCCCCAAAACATTTCTCGGGGAATGCTGTGCTTTCGCAGAGGCTTTGGTTTGGAGCAAACAGCACTTCGCCACTGCTTCCTCAGCAAGGCTTCTGTGGCGTCAGGGAAGAAGAGCTGTGGGAGAGCTGGTGCCTCTTGGGCCTTGCTTTCCCTGGCTCCATGTTCGCGTCCTGGGTTCACCCTGCCAGGCCGAACTAAGCAGACACAGTCACAACCGTGTGGTAGCGCGCTTAGCCTAGGATGGCACTCTATGCACACTACCATCTCCCGGTGTAGGCATCGCTTGGCCTTTTACTCTGGCGCTCAGGCCGACTCGCGGACTAGGCCTGTGCTTTCCCCACAGGAAAGGAGAGGTGACAGGATCCCTGCACACCGCCCGTGCACTGAAAAGGGAGCTTTGGGGGACTGTCCCCACTCTTTCCCCTTAAACCCCGTGCCTCCTCCAAGCTTCTGCATCCTGGAGGAAGACGGCATCTGATGGCCAGGTCTTTCTGGGAGTTGTTTCTCGAGTTTAGGGTAGGCGCCTGGTGGCAAGCCCACGGCTCCACCACGGTCAGGTGGCCAAGGAGCTGCTGTCTCCTTGGGCCCAAAGGCTCAGGACAGGCATGCTTCCTGCCCAGACTCCTTCCTCAGAGTGGAGCCCTTTCCCCTGCCCTAATCTTCCCCTCGTGTCTCCTTAGCAGCCAGGCTTCCTTCGCTCTGCAGTGACAGATGTGTCCCTTTCCTTAAGGCTCTTTCCACAGGCACCACCGCGCTTCTCTCTCAGGCAGAGCGGATGCCCAGGCAAAGAGGATTTCGCTCCATGCGGGTTTATTCCACCGTGCTGTGGAGACTAGCTCCGGCAAGCAGCAGGCAGCATCCCACAGACCCGACTCTGATTTCCCAAAGAATGCTGTGCTTTCCCAGAGGGGATGCCCCGGCAAAGAGGCTTTCGCTCTATGCGGGTTTCTCCCATCGTGCTGCGAATACTAGGCTAAGGCAAGCAACAAAAGCAGCCCACAGAACCGACTCTGATTTCCCAGCGACTGCCATGCTTTCGCAGAGGTTTTCAGCTTGGCGCGAACCGCACTTCGCTGCTGCTTCCTCAGCAAGGCTTTGGTCGTTCGCTCTGTCGCGGCAGGAAAGAAGAGCCGCGGGAGAGCTGGTGCCTCTTGGGCCTTGCTTTGCCGGGCTCCAAGTTCGCGCCCGGGGTTCACCTTGCTAAGCCGAACTGAGCAGACACATTCACAACCCTGCAGCAGCGTGCGTGGCCTAGCATGGCACTCTATGCCTATTACCATCTCCTGGCGTAGGGAAGGCTTTGCCTTTTGCTCCGGCGCTCAGGCAGACTCGGTGTCAAGGCCAGTGCCTTCACCACAGGAGAGAAGAGGCGACAGGATCCCTGCACAGTGCCCGAGCACTGGGATGGGGAACGGTGGGTACTGTCTCCACTCTTTCCCCGGCACACCCCCTGTCACCCACAATGCTGCCACATCTTGGTGGAAGATGGCATCTGACTGACCGTTTCTCCATGGGGTTGTTTCTGCAAGTTCCAGGTATGGCACCTGGTGGCAAGCCCAAGTCTGCCCTTGGGACAGGTGGCCAAGGAGATGCTGTCCCCTTGGTAACAGAGGCACAGGACAGGCCTGCCTTCTGCCCACACTCCTTCCTCAGAGTGGAGCACGCGCCCCTGCCCTAGTCGTCCCCTCATGTCTCCTTAGCAGCCAGGCTTCCATCTCTCCGCACAGGGAACGGGTGACACCTGTCTGGCCACCGGCCTGCATTTCGTGCCGCGGCAGGCTATCCTGTTCCCGAGCGTTTCCCGACACCAAGGCTAAGGGCTCCTTCTCTTCCCCGGGGGCGGCGTGCTGTGCCTTCCCCACACTTGCTCCTGGGGAGCGCGGTGACAGACGTGAGCAACCATGCTTCTCTCTCAGGCAGAAAGGATGCTAGGGCAAAGAGGATTTCGCTCCATGTGGGTATCTTCCAACATGCTGGGGAGACTCGCTTAGGCAAGCTGGGGAGACTCGCTTAGGCAAGCAGCAGCAGCCTCCCCAAACCCAACTCTGATTTCCCAACGAATGCTCTGCTTTCCTAGGGGGGAAGGCCCAGGCAAAGGCGCTTTCGCTGTATGCGGGTTTCTCCCACCGCGAGACTGGGCTCAGGCACGCAGCAGCAGCCCCCAAAACATTTCTCGGGGAATGCTGTGCTTTCGCAGAGGCTTTGGTTTGGAGCAAACAGCACTTCGCCACTGCTTCCTCAGCAAGGCTTCTGTGGCGTCAGGGAAGAAGAGCTGCGGGAGAGCTGGTGCCTCTTGGGCCTTGCTTTCCCTGGCTCCTTGTTCGCGTCCTGGGTTCACCCTGCCAGGCCGAACTAAGCAGACACAGTCACAACCGTGTGGTAGCGCGCTTAGCCTAGGATGGCACTCTATGCACACTACCATCTCCCGGTGTAGGCATCGCTTGGCCTTTTACTCTGGCGCTCAGGCCGACTCGCGGACTAGGCCTGTGCTTTCCCCACAGGAAAGGAGAGGTGACAGGATCCCTGCACACCGCCCGTGCACTGAAAAGGGAGCTTTGGGGGACTGTCCCCACTCTTTCCCCTTAAACCCCGTGCCTCCTCCAAGCTTCTACATCCTGGAGGAAGACGGCATCTGCTGGCCAGGTCTTTCTGGGAGTTGTTTCTCGAGTTTAGGGTAGGCGCCTGGTGGCAAGCCCACGGCTCCACCACGGTCAGGTGGCCAAGGAGCTGCTGTCTCCTTGGGCCCAAAGGCTCAGGACAGGCATGCTTCCTGCCCAGACTCCTTCCTCAGAGTGGAGCCCTTTCCCCTGCCCTAATCTTCCCCTCGTGTCTCCTTAGCAGCCAGGCTTCCTTCGCTCTGCAGTGACAGATGTGTCCCTTTCCTTAAGGCTCTTTC
The DNA here is from genome assembly GCF_964662115.1 of Mustela nivalis. NCBI lineage: Eukaryota > Metazoa > Chordata > Mammalia > Carnivora > Mustelidae > Mustela > Mustela nivalis. The sequence goes on from NW_028134996.1 coordinate 50,677, forward strand.
CACAGGCACCACCGCGCTTCTCTCTCAGGCAGAGCGGATGCCCAGGCAAAGAGGATTTCGCTCTATGCGGGTTTATTCCACCGTGCTGTGGAGACTAGCTCCGGCAAGCAGCAGGCAGCATCCCACAGACCCGACTCTGATTTCCCAAAGAATGCTGTGCTTTCCCAGAGGGGATGCCCCGGCAAAGAGGCTTTCGCTCTATGCGTGTTTCTCCCATCGTGCTGCGAATACTAGGCTAAGGCAAGCAACAAAAGCAGCCCACAGAACCGACTCTGATTTCCCAGCGACTGCCATGCTTTCGCAGAGGTTTTCAGCTTGGCGCGAACCGCACTTCGCTGCTGCTTCCTCAGCAAGGCTTTGGTCGTTCGCTCTGTCGCGGCAGGAAAGAAGAGCCGCGGGAGAGCTGGTGCCTCTTGGGCCTTGCTTTGCCGGGCTCCAAGTTCGCGCCCGGGGTTCACCTTGCTAAGCCGAACTGAGCAGACACATTCACAACCCTGCAGCAGCGTGCGTGGCCTAGCATGGCACTCTATGCCTATTACCATCTCCTGGCGTAGGGAAGGCTTTGCCTTTTGCTCCGGCGCTCAGGCAGACTCGGTGTCAAGGCCAGTGCCTTCACCACAGGAGAGAAGAGGCGACAGGATCCCTGCACAGTGCCCGAGCACTGGGATGGGGAACGGTGGGTACTGTCTCCACTCTTTCCCCGGCACACCCCCTGTCACCCACAATGCTGCCACATCTTGGTGGAAGATGGCATCTGACTGACCGTTTCTCCATGGGGTTGTTTCTGCAAGTTCCAGGTATGGCACCTGGTGGCAAGCCCAAGTCTGCCCTTGGGACAGGTGGCCAAGGAGATGCTGTCCCCTTGGTAACAGAGGCACAGGACAGGCCTGCCTTCTGCCCACACTCCTTCCTCAGAGTGGAGCACGCGCCCCTGCCCTAGTCGTCCCCTCATGTCTCCTTAGCAGCCAGGCTTCCATCTCTCCGCACAGGGAACGGGTGACACCTGTCTGGCCACCGGCCTGCATTTCGTGCCGCGGCAGGCTATCCTGTTCCCGAGCGTTTCCCGACACCAAGGCTAAGGGCTCCTTCTCTTCCCCGGGGGCGGCGTGCTGTGCCTTCCCCACACTTGCTCCTGGGGAGCGCGGTGACAGACGTGAGCAACCATGCTTCTCTCTCAGGCAGAAAGGATGCTAGGGCAAAGAGGATTTCGCTCCATGTGGGTATCTTCCAACATGCTGGGGAGACTCGCTTAGGCAAGCTGGGGAGACTCGCTTAGGCAAGCAGCAGCAGCCTCCCCAAACCCAACTCTGATTTCCCAACGAATGCTCTGCTTTCCTAGGGGGGAAGGCCCAGGCAAAGGCGCTTTCGCTGTATGCGGGTTTCTCCCACCGCGAGACTGGGCTCAGGCACGCAGCAGCAGCCCCCAAAACATTTCTCGGGGAATGCTGTGCTTTCGCAGAGGCTTTGGTTTGGAGCAAACAGCACTTCGCCACTGCTTCCTCAGCAAGGCTTCTGTGGCGTCAGGGAAGAAGAGCTGCGGGAGAGCTGGTGCCTCTTGGGCCTTGCTTTCCCTGGCTCCATGTTCGCGTCCTGGGTTCACCCTGCCAGGCCGAACTAAGCAGACACAGTCACAACCGTGTGGTAGCGCGCTTAGCCTAGGATGGCACTCTATGCACACTACCATCTCCCGGTGTAGGCATCGCTTGGCCGTTTACTCTGGCGCTCAGGCCGACTCGCGGACTAGGCCTGTGCTTTCCCCACAGGAAAGGAGAGGTGACAGGATCCCTGCACACCGCCCGTGCACTGAAAAGGGAGCTTTGGGGGACTGTCCCCACTCTTTCCCCTTAAACCCCGTGCCTCCTCCAAGCTTCTGCATCCTGGAGGAAGACGGCATCTGATGGCCAGGTCTTTCTGGGAGTTGTTTCTCGAGTTTAGGGTAGGCGCCTGGTGGCAAGCCCACGGCTCCACCACGGTCAGGTGGCCAAGGAGCTGCTGTCTCCTTGGGCCCAAAGGCTCAGGACAGGCATGCTTCCTGCCCAGACTCCTTCCTCAGAGTGGAGCCCTTTCCCCTGCCCTAATCTTCCCCTCGTGTCTCCTTAGCAGCCAGGCTTCCTTCGCTCTGCAGTGACAGATGTGTCCCTTTCCTTAAGGCTCTTTCCACAGGCACCACCGCGCTTCTCTCTGAGGCAGAGCGGATGCCCAGGCAAAGAGGATTTCGCTCCATGCGGGTTTATTCCACCGTGCTGTGGAGACTAGCTCCGGCAAGCAGCAGGCAGCATCCCACAGACCCGACTCTGATTTCCCAAAGAATGCTGTGCTTTCCCAGAGGGGATGCCCCGGCAAAGAGGCTTTCGCTCTATGCGGGTTTCTCCCATCGTGCTGCGAATACTAGGCTAAGGCAAGCAACAAAAGCAGCCCACAGAACCGACTCTGATTTCCCAGCGACTGCCATGCTTTCGCAGAGGTTTTCAGCTTGGCGCGAACCGCACTTCGCTGCTGCTTCCTCAGCAAGGCTTTGGTCGTTCGCTCTGTCGCGGCAGGAAAGAAGAGCCGCGGGAGAGCTGGTGCCTCTTGGGCCTTGCTTTGCCGGGCTCCAAGTTCGCGCCCGGGGTTCACCTTGCTAAGCCGAACTGAGCAGACACATTCACAACCCTGCAGCAGCGTGCGTGGCCTAGCATGGCACTCTATGCCTATTACCATCTCCTGGCGTAGGGAAGGCTTTGCCTTTTGCTCCGGCGCTCAGGCAGACTCGGTGTCAAGGCCAGTGCCTTCACCACAGGAGAGAAGAGGCGACAGGATCCCTGCACAGTGCCCGAGCACTGGGATGGGGAACGGTGGGTACTGTCTCCACTCTTTCCCCGGCACACCCCCTGTCACCCACAATGCTGCCACATCTTGGTGGAAGATGGCATCTGACTGACCGTTTCTCCATGGGGTTGTTTCTGCAAGTTCCAGGTATGGCACCTGGTGGCAAGCCCAAGTCTGCCCTTGGGACAGGTGGCCAAGGAGATGCTGTCCCCTTGGTAACAGAGGCACAGGACAGGCCTGCCTTCTGCCCACACTCCTTCCTCAGAGTGGAGCACGCGCCCCTGCCCTAGTCGTCCCCTCATGTCTCCTTAGCAGCCAGGCTTCCATCTCTCCGCACAGGGAACGGGTGACACCTGTCTGGCCACCGGCCTGCATTTCGTGCCGCGGCAGGCTATCCTGTTCCCGAGCGTTTCCCGACCCCAAGGCTAAGGGCTCCTTCTCTTCCCCGGGGGCGGCGTGCTGTGCCTTCCCCACACTTGCTCCTGGGGAGCGCGGTGACAGACGTGAGCAACCATGCTTCTCTCTCAGGCAGAAAGGATGCTAGGGCAAAGAGGATTTCGCTCCATGTGGGTATCTTCCAACATGCTGGGGAGACTCGCTTAGGCAAGCTGGGGAGACTCGCTTAGGCAAGCAGCAGCAGCCTCCCCAAACCCAACTCTGATTTCCCAACGAATGCTCTGCTTTCCTAGGGGGGAAGGCCCAGGCAAAGGCGCTTTCGCTGTATGCGGGTTTCTCCCACCGCGAGACTGGGCTCAGGCACGCAGCAGCAGCCCCCAAAACATTTCTCGGGGAATGCTGTGCTTTCGCAGAGGCTTTGGTTTGGAGCAAACAGCACTTCGCCACTGCTTCCTCAGCAAGGCTTCTGTGGCGTCAGGGAAGAAGAGCTGCGGGAGAGCTGGTGCCTCTTGGGCCTTGCTTTCCCTGGCTCCATGTTCGCGTCCTGGGTTCACCCTGCCAGGCCGAACTAAGCAGACACAGTCACAACCGTGTGGTAGCGCGCTTAGCCTAGGATGGCACTCTATGCACACTACCATCTCCCGGTGTAGGCATCGCTTGGCCGTTTACTCTGGCGCTCAGGCCGACTCGCGGACTAGGCCTGTGCTTTCCCCACAGGAAAGGAGAGGTGACAGGATCCCTGCACACCGCCCGTGCACTGAAAAGGGAGCTTTGGGGGACTGTCCCCACTCTTTCCCCTTAAACCCCGTGCCTCCTCCAAGCTTCTGCATCCTGGAGGAAGACGGCATCTGATGGCCAGGTCTTTCTGGGAGTTGTTTCTCGAGTTTAGGGTAGGCGCCTGGTGGCAAGCCCACGGCTCCACCACGGTCAGGTGGCCAAGGAGCTGCTGTCTCCTTGGGCCCAAAGGCTCAGGACAGGCATGCTTCCTGCCCAGACTCCTTCCTCAGAGTGGAGCCCTTTCCCCTGCCCTAATCTTCCCCTGGTGTCTCCTTAGCAGCCAGGCTTCCTTCGCTCTGCAGTGACAGATGTGTCCCTTTCCTTAAGGCTCTTTCCACAGGCACCACCGCGCTTCTCTCTCAGGCAGAGCGGATGCCCAGGCAAAGAGGATTTCGCTCCATGCGGGTTTATTCCACCGTGCTGTGGAGACTAGCTCCGGCAAGCAGCAGGCAGCATCCCACAGACCCGACTCTGAGTTCCCAAAGAATGCTGTGCTTTCCCAGAGGGGATGCCCCGGCAAAGAGGCTTTCGCTCTATGCGGGTTTCTCCCATCGTGCTGCGAATACTAGGCTAAGGCAAGCAACAAAAGCAGCCCACAGAACCGACTCTGATTTCCCAGCGACTGCCATGCTTTCGCAGAGGTTTTCAGCTTGGCGCGAACCGCACTTCGCTGCTGCTTCCTCAGCAAGGCTTTGGTCGTTCGCTCTGTCGCGGCAGGAAAGAAGAGCCGCGGGAGAGCTGGTGCCTCTTGGGCCTTGCTTTGCCGGGCTCCAAGTTCGCGCCCGGGGTTCACCTTGCTAAGCCGAACTGAGCAGACACATTCACAACCCTGCAGCAGCGTGCGTGGCCTAGCATGGCACTCTATGCCTATTACCATCTCCTGGCGTAGGGAAGGCTTTGCCTTTTGCTCCGGCGCTCAGGCAGACTCGGTGTCAAGGCCAGTGCCTTCACCACAGGAGAGAAGAGGCGACAGGATCCCTGCACAGTGCCCGAGCACTGGGATGGGGAACGGTGGGTACTGTCTCCACTCTTTCCCCGGCACACCCCCTGTCACCCACAATGCTGCCACATCTTGGTGGAAGATGGCATCTGACTGACCGTTTCTCCATGGGGTTGTTTCTGCAAGTTCCAGGTATGGCACCTGGTGGCAAGCCCAAGTCTGCCCTTGGGACAGGTGGCCAAGGAGATGCTGTCCCCTTGGTAACAGAGGCACAGGACAGGCCTGCCTTCTGCCCACACTCCTTCCTCAGAGTGGAGCACGCGCCCCTGCCCTAGTCGTCCCCTCATGTCTCCTTAGCAGCCAGGCTTCCATCTCTCCGCACAGGGAACGGGTGACACCTGTCTGGCCACCGGCCTGCATTTCGTGCCGCGGCAGGCTATCCTGTTCCCGAGCGTTTCCCGACCCCAAGGCTAAGGGCTCCTTCTCTTCCCCGGGGGCGGCGTGCTGTGCCTTCCCCACACTTGCTCCTGGGGAGCGCGGTGACAGACGTGAGCAACCATGCTTCTCTCTCAGGCAGAAAGGATGCTAGGGCAAAGAGGATTTCGCTCCATGTGGGTATCTTCCAACATGCTGGGGAGACTCGTTTAGGCAAGCTGGGGAGACTCGCTTAGGCAAGCAGCAGCAGCCTCCCCAAACCCAACTCTGATTTCCCAACGAATGCTCTGCTTTCCTAGGGGGGAAGGCCCAGGCAAAGGCGCTTTCGCTGTATGCGGGTTTCTCCCACCGCGAGACTGGGCTCAGGCACGCAGCAGCAGCCCCCAAAACATTTCTCGGGGAATGCTGTGCTTTCGCAGAGGCTTTGGTTTGGAGCAAACAGCACTTCGCCACTGCTTCCTCAGCAAGGCTTCTGTGGCGTCAGGGAAGAAGAGCTGCGGGAGAGCTGGTGCCTCTTGGGCCTTGCTTTCCCTGGCTCCTTGTTCGCGTCCTGGGTTCACCCTGCCAGGCCGAACTAAGCAGACACAGTCACAACCGTGTGGTAGCGCGCTTAGCCTAGGATGGCACTCTATGCACACTACCATCTCCCGGTGTAGGCATCGCTTGGCCGTTTACTCTGGCGCTCAGGCCGACTCGCGGACTAGGCCTGTGCTTTCCCCACAGGAAAGGAGAGGTGACAGGATCCCTGCACACCGCCCGTGCACTGAAAAGGGAGCTTTGGGGGACTGTCCCCACTCTTTCCCCTTAAACCCCGTGCCTCCTCCAAGCTTCTGCATCCTGGAGGAAGACGGCATCTGATGGCCAGGTCTTTCTGGGAGTTGTTTCTCGAGTTTAGGGTAGGCGCCTGGTGGCAAGCCCACGGCTCCACCACGGTCAGGTGGCCAAGGAGCTGCTGTCTCCTTGGGCCCAAAGGCTCAGGACAGGCATGCTTCCTGCCCAGACTCCTTCCTCAGAGTGGAGCCCTTTCCCCTGCCCTAATCTTCCCCTGGTGTCTCCTTAGCAGCCAGGCTTCCTTCGCTCTGCAGTGACAGATGTGTCCCTTTCCTTAAGGCTCTTTCCACAGGCACCACCGCGCTTCTCTCTGAGGCAGAGCGGATGCCCAGGCAAAGAGGATTTCGCTCCATGCGGGTTTATTCCACCGTGCTGTGGAGACTAGCTCCGGCAAGCAGCAGGCAGCATCCCACAGACCCGACTCTGATTTCCCAAAGAATGCTGTGCTTTCCCAGAGGGGATGCCCCGGCAAAGAGGCTTTCGCTCTATGCGGGTTTCTCCCATCGTGCTGCGAATACTAGGCTAAGGCAAGCAACAAAAGCAGCCCACAGAACCGACTCTGATTTCCCAGCGACTGCCATGCTTTCGCAGAGGTTTTCAGCTTGGCGCGAACCGCACTTCGCTGCTGCTTCCTCAGCAAGGCTTTGGTCGTTCGCTCTGTCGCGGCAGGAAAGAAGAGCCGCGGGAGAGCTGGTGCCTCTTGGGCCTTGCTTTGCCGGGCTCCAAGTTCGCGCCCGGGGTTCACCTTGCTAAGCCGAACTGAGCAGACACATTCACAACCCTGCAGCAGCGTGCGTGGCCTAGCATGGCACTCTATGCCTATTACCATCTCCTGGCGTAGGGAAGGCTTTGCCTTTTGCTCCGGCGCTCAGGCAGACTCGGTGTCAAGGCCAGTGCCTTCACCACAGGAGAGAAGAGGCGACAGGATCCCTGCACAGTGCCCGAGCACTGGGATGGGGAACGGTGGGTACTGTCTCCACTCTTTCCCCGGCACACCCCCTGTCACCCACAATGCTGCCACATCTTGGTGGAAGATGGCATCTGACTGACCGTTTCTCCATGGGGTTGTTTCTGCAAGTTCCAGGTATGGCACCTGGTGGCAAGCCCAAGTCTGCCCTTGGGACAGGTGGCCAAGGAGATGCTGTCCCCTTGGTAACAGAGGCACAGGACAGGCCTGCCTTCTGCCCACACTCCTTCCTCAGAGTGGAGCACGCGCCCCTGCCCTAGTCGTCCCCTCATGTCTCCTTAGCAGCCAGGCTTCCATCTCTCCGCACAGGGAACGGGTGACACCTGTCTGGCCACCGGCCTGCATTTCGTGCCGCGGCAGGCTATCCTGTTCCCGAGCGTTTCCCGACCCCAAGGCTAAGGGCTCCTTCTCTTCCCCGGGGGCGGCGTGCTGTGCCTTCCCCACACTTGCTCCTGGGGAGCGCGGTGACAGACGTGAGCAACCATGCTTCTCTCTCAGGCAGAAAGGATGCTAGGGCAAAGAGGATTTCGCTCCATGTGGGTATCTTCCAACATGCTGGGGAGACTCGCTTAGGCAAGCTGGGGAGACTCGCTTAGGCAAGCAGCAGCAGCCTCCCCAAACCCAACTCTGATTTCCCAACGAATGCTCTGCTTTCCTAGGGGGGAAGGCCCAGGCAAAGGCGCTTTCGCTGTATGCGGGTTTCTCCCACCGCGAGACTGGGCTCAGGCACGCAGCAGCAGCCCCCAAAACATTTCTCGGGGAATGCTGTGCTTTCGCAGAGGCTTTGGTTTGGAGCAAACAGCACTTCGCCACTGCTTCCTCAGCAAGGCTTCTGTGGCGTCAGGGAAGAAGAGCTGCGGGAGAGCTGGTGCCTCTTGGGCCTTGCTTTCCCTGGCTCCATGTTCGCGTCCTGGGTTCACCCTGCCAGGCCGAACTAAGCAGACACAGTCACAACCGTGTGGTAGCGCGCTTAGCCTAGGATGGCACTCTATGCACACTACCATCTCCCGGTGTAGGCATCGCTTGGCCGTTTACTCTGGCGCTCAGGCCGACTCGCGGACTAGGCCTGTGCTTTCCCCACAGGAAAGGAGAGGTGACAGGATCCCTGCACACCGCCCGTGCACTGAAAAGGGAGCTTTGGGGGACTGTCCCCACTCTTTCCCCTTAAACCCCGTGCCTCCTCCAAGCTTCTGCATCCTGGAGGAAGACGGCATCTGATGGCCAGGTCTTTCTGGGAGTTGTTTCTCGAGTTTAGGGTAGGCGCCTGGTGGCAAGCCCACGGCTCCACCACGGTCAGGTGGCCAAGGAGCTGCTGTCTCCTTGGGCCCAAAGGCTCAGGACAGGCATGCTTCCTGCCCAGACTCCTTCCTCAGAGTGGAGCCCTTTCCCCTGCCCTAATCTTCCCCTGGTGTCTCCTTAGCAGCCAGGCTTCCTTCGCTCTGCAGTGACAGATGTGTCCCTTTCCTTAAGGCTCTTTCCACAGGCACCACCGCGCTTCTCTCTCAGGCAGAGCGGATGCCCAGGCAAAGAGGATTTCGCTCCATGCGGGTTTATTCCACCGTGCTGTGGAGACTAGCTCCGGCAAGCAGCAGGCAGCATCCCACAGACCCGACTCTGAGTTCCCAAAGAATGCTGTGCTTTCCCAGAGGGGATGCCCCGGCAAAGAGGCTTTCGCTCTATGCGGGTTTCTCCCATCGTGCTGCGAATACTAGGCTAAGGCAAGCAACAAAAGCAGCCCACAGAACCGACTCTGATTTCCCAGCGACTGCCATGCTTTCGCAGAGGTTTTCAGCTTGGCGCGAACCGCACTTCGCTGCTGCTTCCTCAGCAAGGCTTTGGTCGTTCGCTCTGTCGCGGCAGGAAAGAAGAGCCGCGGGAGAGCTGGTGCCTCTTGGGCCTTGCTTTGCCGGGCTCCAAGTTCGCGCCCGGGGTTCACCTTGCTAAGCCGAACTGAGCAGACACATTCACAACCCTGCAGCAGCGTGCGTGGCCTAGCATGGCACTCTATGCCTATTACCATCTCCTGGCGTAGGGAAGGCTTTGCCTTTTGCTCCGGCGCTCAGGCAGACTCGGTGTCAAGGCCAGTGCCTTCACCACAGGAGAGAAGAGGCGACAGGATCCCTGCACAGTGCCCGAGCACTGGGATGGGGAACGGTGGGTACTGTCTCCACTCTTTCCCCGGCACACCCCCTGTCACCCACAATGCTGCCACATCTTGGTGGAAGATGGCATCTGACTGACCGTTTCTCCATGGGGTTGTTTCTGCAAGTTCCAGGTATGGCACCTGGTGGCAAGCCCAAGTCTGCCCTTGGGACAGGTGGCCAAGGAGATGCTGTCCCCTTGGTAACAGAGGCACAGGACAGGCCTGCCTTCTGCCCACACTCCTTCCTCAGAGTGGAGCACGCGCCCCTGCCCTAGTCGTCCCCTCATGTCTCCTTAGCAGCCAGGCTTCCATCTCTCCGCACAGGGAACGGGTGACACCTGTCTGGCCACCGGCCTGCATTTCGTGCCGCGGCAGGCTATCCTGTTCCCGAGCGTTTCCCGACCCCAAGGCTAAGGGCTCCTTCTCTTCCCCGGGGGCGGCGTGCTGTGCCTTCCCCACACTTGCTCCTGGGGAGCGCGGTGACAGACGTGAGCAACCATGCTTCTCTCTCAGGCAGAAAGGATGCTAGGGCAAAGAGGATTTCGCTCCATGTGGGTATCTTCCAACATGCTGGGGAGACTCGTTTAGGCAAGCTGGGGAGACTCGCTTAGGCAAGCAGCAGCAGCCTCCCCAAACCCAACTCTGATTTCCCAACGAATGCTCTGCTTTCCTAGGGGGGAAGGCCCAGGCAAAGGCGCTTTCGCTGTATGCGGGTTTCTCCCACCGCGAGACTGGGCTCAGGCACGCAGCAGCAGCCCCCAAAACATTTCTCGGGGAATGCTGTGCTTTCGCAGAGGCTTTGGTTTGGAGCAAACAGCACTTCGCCACTGCTTCCTCAGCAAGGCTTCTGTGGCGTCAGGGAAGAAGAGCTGCGGGAGAGCTGGTGCCTCTTGGGCCTTGCTTTCCCTGGCTCCTTGTTCGCGTCCTGGGTTCACCCTGCCAGGCCGAACTAAGCAGACACAGTCACAACCGTGTGGTAGCGCGCTTAGCCTAGGATGGCACTCTATGCACACTACCATCTCCCGGTGTAGGCATCGCTTGGCCGTTTACTCTGGCGCTCAGGCCGACTCGCGGACTAGGCCTGTGCTTTCCCCACAGGAAAGGAGAGGTGACAGGATCCCTGCACACCGCCCGTGCACTGAAAAGGGAGCTTTGGGGGACTGTCCCCACTCTTTCCCCTTAAACCCCGTGCCTCCTCCAAGCTTCTGCATCCTGGAGGAAGACGGCATCTGATGGCCAGGTCTTTCTGGGAGTTGTTTCTCGAGTTTAGGGTAGGCGCCTGGTGGCAAGCCCACGGCTCCACCACGGTCAGGTGGCCAAGGAGCTGCTGTCTCCTTGGGCCCAAAGGCTCAGGACAGGCATGCTTCCTGCCCAGACTCCTTCCTCAGAGTGGAGCCCTTTCCCCTGCCCTAATCTTCCCCTGGTGTCTCCTTAGCAGCCAGGCTTCCTTCGCTCTGCAGTGACAGATGTGTCCCTTTCCTTAAGGCTCTTTCCACAGGCACCACCGCGCTTCTCTCTCAGGCAGAGCGGATGCCCAGGCAAAGAGGATTTCGCTCCATGCGGGTTTATTCCACCGTGCTGTGGAGACTAGCTCCGGCAAGCAGCAGGCAGCATCCCACAGACCCGACTCTGATTTCCTAAAGAATGCTGTGCTTTCCCAGAGGGGATGCCCCGGCAAAGAGGCTTTCGCTCTATGCGGGTTTCTCCCATCGTGCTGCGAATACTAGGCTAAGGCAAGCAACAAAAGCAGCCCACAGAACCGACTCTGATTTCCCAGCGACTGCCATGCTTTCGCAGAGGTTTTCAGCTTGGCGCGAACCGCACTTCGCTGCTGCTTCCTCAGCAAGGCTTTGGTCGTTCGCTCTGTCGCGGCAGGAAAGAAGAGCCGCGGGAGAGCTGGTGCCTCTTGGGCCTTGCTTTGCCGGGCTCCAAGTTCGCGCCCGGGGTTCACCTTGCTAAGCCGAACTGAGCAGACACATTCACAACCCTGCAGCAGCGTGCGTGGCCTAGCATGGCACTCTATGCCTATTACCATCTCCTGGCGTAGGGAAGGCTTTGCCTTTTGCTCCGGCGCTCAGGCAGACTCGGTGTCAAGGCCAGTGCCTTCACCACAGGAGAGAAGAGGCGACAGGATCCCTGCACAGTGCCCGAGCACTGGGATGGGGAACGGTGGGTACTGTCTCCACTCTTTCCCCGGCACACCCCCTGTCACCCACAATGCTGCCACATCTTGGTGGAAGATGGCATCTGACTGACCGTTTCTCCATGGGGTTGTTTCTGCAAGTTCCAGGTATGGCACCTGGTGGCAAGCCCAAGTCTGCCCTTGGGACAGGTGGCCAAGGAGATGCTGTCCCCTTGGTAACAGAGGCACAGGACAGGCCTGCCTTCTGCCCACACTCCTTCCTCAGAGTGGAGCACGCGCCCCTGCCCTAGTCGTCCCCTCATGTCTCCTTAGCAGCCAGGCTTCCATCTCTCCGCACAGGGAACGGGTGACACCTGTCTGGCCACCGGCCTGCATTTCGTGCCGCGGCAGGCTATCCTGTTCCCGAGCGTTTCCCGACCCCAAGGCTAAGGGCTCCTTCTCTTCCCCGGGGGCGGCGTGCTGTGCCTTCCCCACACTTGCTCCTGGGGAGCGCGGTGACAGACGTGAGCAACCATGCTTCTCTCTCAGGCAGAAAGGATGCTAGGGCAAAGAGGATTTCGCTCCATGTGGGTATCTTCCAACATGCTGGGGAGACTCGTTTAGGCAAGCTGGGGAGACTCGCTTAGGCAAGCAGCAGCAGCCTCCCCAAACCCAACTCTGATTTCCCAACGAATGCTCTGCTTTCCTAGGGGGGAAGGCCCAGGCAAAGGCGCTTTCGCTGTATGCGGGTTTCTCCCACCGCGAGACTGGGCTCAGGCACGCAGCAGCAGCCCCCAAAACATTTCTCGGGGAATGCTGTGCTTTCGCAGAGGCTTTGGTTTGGAGCAAACAGCACTTCGCCACTGCTTCCTCAGCAAGGCTTCTGTGGCGTCAGGGAAGAAGAGCTGCGGGAGAGCTGGTGCCTCTTGGGCCTTGCTTTCCCTGGCTCCTTGTTCGCGTCCTGGGTTCACCCTGCCAGGCCGAACTAAGCAGACACAGTCACAACCGTGTGGTAGCGCGCTTAGCCTAGGATGGCACTCTATGCACACTACCATCTCCCGGTGTAGGCATCGCTTGGCCGTTTACTCTGGCGCTCAGGCCGACTCGCGGACTAGGCCTGTGCTTTCCCCACAGGAAAGGAGAGGTGACAGGATCCCTGCACACCGCCCGTGCACTGAAAAGGGAGCTTTGGGGGACTGTCCCCACTCTTTCCCCTTAAACCCCGTGCCTCCTCCAAGCTTCTACATCCTGGAGGAAGATGGCATCTGATGGCCAGGTCTTTCTGGGAGTTGTTTCTCGAGTTTAGGGTAGGCGCCTGGTGGCAAGCCCACGGCTCCACCACGGTCAGGTGGCCAAGGAGCTGCTGTCTCCTTGGGCCCAAAGGCTCAGGACAGGCATGCTTCCTGCCCAGACTCCTTCCTCAGAGTGGAGCCCTTTCCCCTGCCCTAATCTTCCCCTCGTGTCTCCTTAGCAGCCAGGCTTCCTTCGCTCTGCAGTGACAGATGTGTCCCTTTCCTTAAGGCTCTTTCCACAGGCACCACCGCGCTTCTCTCTCAGGCAGAGCGGATGCCCAGGCAAAGAGGATTTCGCTCCATGCGGGTTTATTCCACCGTGCTGTGGAGACTAGCTCCGGCAAGCAGCAGGCAGCATCCCACAGACCCGACTCTGATTTCCCAAAGAATGCTGTGCTTTCCCAGAGGGGATGCCCCGGCAAAGAGGCTTTCGCTCTATGCGGGTTTCTCCCATCGTGCTGCGAATACTAGGCTAAGGCAAGCAACAAAAGCAGCCCACAGAACCGACTCTGATTTCCCAGCGACTGCCATGCTTTCGCAGAGGTTTTCAGCTTGGCGCGAACCGCACTTCGCTGCTGCTTCCTCAGCAAGGCTTTGGTCGTTCGCTCTGTCGCGGCAGGAAAGAAGAGCCGCGGGAGAGCTGGTGCCTCTTGGGCCTTGCTTTGCCGGGCTCCAAGTTCGCGCCCGGGGTTCACCTTGCTAAGCCGAACTGAGCAGACACATTCACAACCCTGCAGCAGCGTGCGTGGCCTAGCATGGCACTCTATGCCTATTACCATCTCCTGGCGTAGGGAAGGCTTTGCCTTTTGCTCCGGCGCTCAGGCAGACTCGGGGTCAAGGCCAGTGCCTTCACCACAGGAGAGAAGAGGCGACAGGATCCCTGCACAGTGCCCGAGCACTGGGATGGGGAACGGTGGGTACTGTCTCCACTCTTTCCCCGGCACACCCCCTGTCACCCACAATGCTGCCACATCTTGGTGGAAGATGGCATCTGACTGACCGTTTCTCCATGGGGTTGTTTCTGCAAGTTCCAGGTATGGCACCTGGTGGCAAGCCCAAGTCTGCCCTTGGGACAGGTGGCCAAGGAGATGCTGTCCCCTTGGAAACAGAGGCACAGGACAGGCCTGCCTTCTGCCCACACTCCTTCCTCAGAGTGGAGCACGCGCCCCTGCCCTAGTCGTCCCCTCATGTCTCCTTAGCAGCCAGGCTTCCATCTCTCCGCACAGGGAACGGGTGACACCTGTCTGGCCACCGGCCTGCATTTCGTGCCGCGGCAGGCTATCCTGTTCCCGAGCGTTTCCCGACCCCAAGGCTAAGGGCTCCTTCTCTTCCCCGGGGGCGGCGTGCTGTGCCTTCCCCACACTTGCTCCTGGGGAGCGCGGTGACAGACGTGAGCAACCATGCTTCTCTCTCAGGCAGAAAGGATGCTAGGGCAAAGAGGATTTCGCTCCATGTGGGTATCTTCCAACATGCTGGGGAGACTCGCTTAGGCAAGCTGGGGAGACTCGCTTAGGCAAGCAGCAGCAGCCTCCCCAAACCCAACTCTGATTTCCCAACGAATGCTCTGCTTTCCTAGGGGGGAAGGCCCAGGCAAAGGCGCTTTCGCTGTATGCGGGTTTCTCCCACCGCGAGACTGGGCTCAGGCACGCAGCAGCAGCCTCCAAAACATTTCTCGGGGAATGCTGTGCTTTCGCAGAGGCTTTGGTTTGGAGCAAACAGCACTTCGCCACTGCTTCCTCAGCAAGGCTTCTGTGGCGTCAGGGAAGAAGAGCTGCGGGAGAGCTGGTGCCTCTTGGGCCTTGCTTTCCCTGGCTCCTTGTTCGCGTCCTGGGTTCACCCTGCCAGGCCGAACTAAGCAGACACAGTCACAACCGTGTGGTAGCGCGCTTAGGCTAGGATGGCACTCTATGCACACTACCATCTCCCGGTGTAGGCATCGCTTGGCCGTTTACTCTGGCGCTCAGGCCGACTCGCGGACTAGGCCTGTGCTTTCCCCACAGGAAAGGAGAGGTGACAGGATCCCTGCACACCGCCCGTGCACTGAAAAGGGAGCTTTGGGGGACTGTCCCCACTCTTTCCCCTTAAACCCCGTGCCTCCTCCAAGCTTCTGCATCCTGGAGGAAGACGGCATCTGATGGCCAGGTCTTTCTGGGAGTTGTTTCTCGAGTTTAGGGTAGGCGCCTGGTGGCAAGCCCACGGCTCCACCACGGTCAGGTGGCCAAGGAGCTGCTGTCTCCTTGGGCCCAAAGGCTCAGGACAGGCATGCTTCCTGCCCAGACTCCTTCCTCAGAGTGGAGCCCTTTCCCCTGCCCTAATCTTCCCCTCGTGTCTCCTTAGCAGCCAGGCTTCCTTCGCTCTGCAGTGACAGATGTGTCCCTTTCCTTAAGGCTCTTTCCACAGGCACCACCGCGCTTCTCTCTCAGGCAGAGCGGATGCCCAGGCAAAGAGGATTTCGCTCCATGCGGGTTTATTCCACCGTGCTGTGGAGACTAGCTCCGGCAAGCAGCAGGCAGCATCCCACAGACCCGACTCTGATTTCCTAAAGAATGCTGTGCTTTCCCAGAGGGGATGCCCCGGCAAAGAGGCTTTCGCTCTATGCGGGTTTCTCCCATCGTGCTGCGAATACTAGGCTAAGGCAAGCAACAAAAGCAGCCCACAGAACCGACTCTGATTTCCCAGCGACTGCCATGCTTTCGCAGAGGTTTTCAGCTTGGCGCGAACCGCACTTCGCTGCTGCTTCCTCAGCAAGGCTTTGGTCGTTCGCTCTGTCGCGGCAGGAAAGAAGAGCCGCGGGAGAGCTGGTGCCTCTTGGGCCTTGCTTTGCCGGGCTCCAAGTTCGCGCCCGGGGTTCACCTTGCTAAGCCGAACTGAGCAGACACATTCACAACCCTGCAGCAGCGTGCGTGGCCTAGCATGGCACTCTATGCCTATTACCATCTCCTGGCGTAGGGAAGGCTTTGCCTTTTGCTCCGGCGCTCAGGCAGACTCGGTGTCAAGGCCAGTGCCTTCACCACAGGAGAGAAGAGGCGACAGGATCCCTGCACAGTGCCCGAGCACTGGGATGGGGAACGGTGGGTACTGTCTCCACTCTTTCCCCGGCACACCCCCTGTCACCCACAATGCTGCCACATCTTGGTGGAAGATGGCATCTGACTGACCGTTTCTCCATGGGGTTGTTTCTGCAAGTTCCAGGTATGGCACCTGGTGGCAAGCCCAAGTCTGCCCTTGGGACAGGTGGCCAAGGAGATGCTGTCCCCTTGGTAACAGAGGCACAGGACAGGCCTGCCTTCTGCCCACACTCCTTCCTCAGAGTGGAGCACGCGCCCCTGCCCTAGTCGTCCCCTCATGTCTCCTTAGCAGCCAGGCTTCCATCTCTCCGCACAGGGAACGGGTGACACCTGTCTGGCCACCGGCCTGCATTTCGTGCCGCGGCAGGCTATCCTGTTCCCGAGCGTTTCCCGACCCCAAGGCTAAGGGCTCCTTCTCTTCCCCGGGGGCGGCGTGCTGTGCCTTCCCCACACTTGCTCCTGGGGAGCGCGGTGACAGACGTGAGCAACCATGCTTCTCTCTCAGGCAGAAAGGATGCTAGGGCAAAGAGGATTTCGCTCCATGTGGGTATCTTCCAACATGCTGGGGAGACTCGTTTAGGCAAGCTGGGGAGACTCGCTTAGGCAAGCAGCAGCAGCCTCCCCAAACCCAACTCTGATTTCCCAACGAATGCTCTGCTTTCCTAGGGGGGAAGGCCCAGGCAAAGGCGCTTTCGCTGTATGCGGGTTTCTCCCACCGCGAGACTGGGCTCAGGCACGCAGCAGCAGCCCCCAAAACATTTCTCGGGGAATGCTGTGCTTTCGCAGAGGCTTTGGTTTGGAGCAAACAGCACTTCGCCACTGCTTCCTCAGCAAGGCTTCTGTGGCGTCAGGGAAGAAGAGCTGCGGGAGAGCTGGTGCCTCTTGGGCCTTGCTTTCCCTGGCTCCTTGTTCGCGTCCTGGGTTCACCCTGCCAGGCCGAACTAAGCAGACACAGTCACAACCGTGTGGTAGCGCGCTTAGCCTAGGATGGCACTCTATGCACACTACCATCTCCCGGTGTAGGCATCGCTTGGCCGTTTACTCTGGCGCTCAGGCCGACTCGCGGACTAGGCCTGTGCTTTCCCCACAGGAAAGGAGAGGTGACAGGATCCCTGCACACCGCCCGTGCACTGAAAAGGGAGCTTTGGGGGACTGTCCCCACTCTTTCCCCTTAAACCCCGTGCCTCCTCCAAGCTTCTACATCCTGGAGGAAGATGGCATCTGATGGCCAGGTCTTTCTGGGAGTTGTTTCTCGAGTTTAGGGTAGGCGCCTGGTGGCAAGCCCACGGCTCCACCACGGTCAGGTGGCCAAGGAGCTGCTGTCTCCTTGGGCCCAAAGGCTCAGGACAGGCATGCTTCCTGCCCAGACTCCTTCCTCAGAGTGGAGCCCTTTCCCCTGCCCTAATCTTCCCCTCGTGTCTCCTTAGCAGCCAGGCTTCCTTCGCTCTGCAGTGACAGATGTGTCCCTTTCCTTAAGGCTCTTTCCACAGGCACCACCGCGCTTCTCTCTCAGGCAGAGCGGATGCCCAGGCAAAGAGGATTTCGCTCCATGCGGGTTTATTCCACCGTGCTGTGGAGACTAGCTCCGGCAAGCAGCAGGCAGCATCCCACAGACCCGACTCTGATTTCCCAAAGAATGCTGTGCTTTCCCAGAGGGGATGCCCCGGCAAAGAGGCTTTCGCTCTATGCGGGTTTCTCCCATCGTGCTGCGAATACTAGGCTAAGGCAAGCAACAAAAGCAGCCCACAGAACCGACTCTGATTTCCCAGCGACTGCCATGCTTTCGCAGAGGTTTTCAGCTTGGCGCGAACCGCACTTCGCTGCTGCTTCCTCAGCAAGGCTTTGGTCGTTCGCTCTGTCGCGGCAGGAAAGAAGAGCCGCGGGAGAGCTGGTGCCTCTTGGGCCTTGCTTTGCCGGGCTCCAAGTTCGCGCCCGGGGTTCACCTTGCTAAGCCGAACTGAGCAGACACATTCACAACCCTGCAGCAGCGTGCGTGGCCTAGCATGGCACTCTATGCCTATTACCATCTCCTGGCGTAGGGAAGGCTTTGCCTTTTGCTCCGGCGCTCAGGCAGACTCGGGGTCAAGGCCAGTGCCTTCACCACAGGAGAGAAGAGGCGACAGGATCCCTGCACAGTGCCCGAGCACTGGGATGGGGAACGGTGGGTACTGTCTCCACTCTTTCCCCGGCACACCCCCTGTCACCCACAATGCTGCCACATCTTGGTGGAAGATGGCATCTGACTGACCGTTTCTCCATGGGGTTGTTTCTGCAAGTTCCAGGTATGGCACCTGGTGGCAAGCCCAAGTCTGCCCTTGGGACAGGTGGCCAAGGAGATGCTGTCCCCTTGGAAACAGAGGCACAGGACAGGCCTGCCTTCTGCCCACACTCCTTCCTCAGAGTGGAGCACGCGCCCCTGCCCTAGTCGTCCCCTCATGTCTCCTTAGCAGCCAGGCTTCCATCTCTCCGCACAGGGAACGGGTGACACCTGTCTGGCCACCGGCCTGCATTTCGTGCCGCGGCAGGCTATCCTGTTCCCGAGCGTTTCCCGACCCCAAGGCTAAGGGCTCCTTCTCTTCCCCGGGGGCGGCGTGCTGTGCCTTCCCCACACTTGCTCCTGGGGAGCGCGGTGACAGACGTGAGCAACCATGCTTCTCTCTCAGGCAGAAAGGATGCTAGGGCAAAGAGGATTTCGCTCCATGTGGGTATCTTCCAACATGCTGGGGAGACTCGCTTAGGCAAGCTGGGGAGACTCGCTTAGGCAAGCAGCAGCAGCCTCCCCAAACCCAACTCTGATTTCCCAACGAATGCTCTGCTTTCCTAGGGGGGAAGGCCCAGGCAAAGGCGCTTTCGCTGTATGCGGGTTTCTCCCACCGCGAGACTGGGCTCAGGCACGCAGCAGCAGCCTCCAAAACATTTCTCGGGGAATGCTGTGCTTTCGCAGAGGCTTTGGTTTGGAGCAAACAGCACTTCGCCACTGCTTCCTCAGCAAGGCTTCTGTGGCGTCAGGGAAGAAGAGCTGCGGGAGAGCTGGTGCCTCTTGGGCCTTGCTTTCCCTGGCTCCTTGTTCGCGTCCTGGGTTCACCCTGCCAGGCCGAACTAAGCAGACACAGTCACAACCGTGTGGTAGCGCGCTTAGGCTAGGATGGCACTCTATGCACACTACCATCTCCCGGTGTAGGCATCGCTTGGCCGTTTACTCTGGCGCTCAGGCCGACTCGCGGACTAGGCCTGTGCTTTCCCCACAGGAAAGGAGAGGTGACAGGATCCCTGCACACCGCCCGTGCACTGAAAAGGGAGCTTTGGGGGACTGTCCCCACTCTTTCCCCTTAAACCCCGTGCCTCCTCCAAGCTTCTGCATCCTGGAGGAAGACGGCATCTGATGGCCAGGTCTTTCTGGGAGTTGTTTCTCGAGTTTAGGGTAGGCGCCTGGTGGCAAGCCCACGGCTCCACCACGGTCAGGTGGCCAAGGAGCTGCTGTCTCCTTGGGCCCAAAGGCTCAGGACAGGCATGCTTCCTGCCCAGACTCCTTCCTCAGAGTGGAGCCCTTTCCCCTGCCCTAATCTTCCCCTCGTGTCTCCTTAGCAGCCAGGCTTCCTTCGCTCTGCAGTGACAGATGTGTCCCTTTCCTTAAGGCTCTTTCCACAGGCACCACCGCGCTTCTCTCTCAGGCAGAGCGGATGCCCAGGCAAAGAGGATTTCGCTCCATGCGGGTTTATTCCACCGTGCTGTGGAGACTAGCTCCGGCAAGCAGCAGGCAGCATCCCACAGACCCGACTCTGATTTCCCAAAGAATGCTGTGCTTTCCCAGAGGGGATGCCCCGGCAAAGAGGCTTTCGCTCTATGCGGGTTTCTCCCATCGTGCTGCGAATACTAGGCTAAGGCAAGCAACAAAAGCAGCCCACAGAACCGACTCTGATTTCCCAGCGACTGCCATGCTTTCGCAGAGGTTTTCAGCTTGGCGCGAACCGCACTTCGCTGCTGCTTCCTCAGCAAGGCTTTGGTCGTTCGCTCTGTCGCGGCAGGAAAGAAGAGCCGCGGGAGAGCTGGTGCCTCTTGGGCCTTGCTTTGCCGGGCTCCAAGTTCGCGCCCGGGGTTCACCTTGCTAAGCCGAACTGAGCAGACACATTCACAACCCTGCAGCAGCGTGCGTGGCCTAGCATGGCACTCTATGCCTATTACCATCTCCTGGCGTAGGGAAGGCTTTGCCTTTTGCTCCGGCGCTCAGGCAGACTCGGTGTCAAGGCCAGTGCCTTCACCACAGGAGAGAAGAGGCGACAGGATCCCTGCACAGTGCCCGAGCACTGGGATGGGGAACGGTGGGTACTGTCTCCACTCTTTCCCCGGCACACCCCCTGTCACCCACAATGCTGCCACATCTTGGTGGAAGATGGCATCTGACTGACTGTTTCTCCATGGGGTTGTTTCTGCAAGTTCCAGGTATGGCACCTGGTGGCAAGCCCAAGTCTGCCCTTGGGACAGGTGGCCAAGGAGATGCTGTCCCCTTGGTAACAGAGGCACAGGACAGGCCTGCCTTCTGCCCACACTCCTTCCTCAGAGTGGAGCACGCGCCCCTGCCCTAGTCGTCCCCTCATGTCTCCTTAGCAGCCAGGCTTCCATCTCTCCGCACAGGGAACGGGTGACACCTGTCTGGCCACCGGCCTGCATTTCGTGCCGCGGCAGGCTATCCTGTTCCCGAGCGTTTCCCGACCCCAAGGCTAAGGGCTCCTTCTCTTCCCCGGGGGCGGCGTGCTGTGCCTTCCCCACACTTGCTCCTGGGGAGCGCGGTGACAGACGTGAGCAACCATGCTTCTCTCTCAGGCAGAAAGGATGCTAGGGCAAAGAGGATTTCGCTCCATGTGGGTATCTTCCAACATGCTGGGGAGACTCGCTTAGGCAAGCTGGGGAGACTCGCTTAGGCAAGCAGCAGCAGCCTCCCCAAACCCAACTCTGATTTCCCAACGAATGCTCTGCTTTCCTAGGGGGGAAGGCCCAGGCAAAGGCGCTTTCGCTGTATGCGGGTTTCTCCCACCGCGAGACTGGGCTCAGGCACGCAGCAGCAGCCCCCAAAACATTTCTCGGGGAATGCTGTGCTTTCGCAGAGGCTTTGGTTTGGAGCAAACAGCACTTCGCCACTGCTTCCTCAGCAAGGCTTCTGTGGCGTCAGGGAAGAAGAGCTGCGGGAGAGCTGGTGCCTCTTGGGCCTTGCTTTCCCTGGCTCCATGTTCGCGTCCTGGGTTCACCCTGCCAGGCCGAACTAAGCAGACACAGTCACAACCGTGTGGTAGCGCGCTTAGCCTAGGATGGCACTCTATGCACACTACCATCTCCCGGTGTAGGCATCGCTTGGCCGTTTACTCTGGCGCTCAGGCCGACTCGCGGACTAGGCCTGTGCTTTCCCCACAGGAAAGGAGAGGTGACAGGATCCCTGCACACCGCCCGTGCACTGAAAAGGGAGCTTTGGGGGACTGTCCCCACTCTTTCCCCCTTAAACCCCGTGCCTCCTCCAAGCTTCTGCATCCTGGAGGAAGACGGCATCTGATGGCCAGGTCTTTCTGGGAGTTGTTTCTCGAGTTTAGGGTAGGCGCCTGGTGGCAAGCCCACGGCTCCACCACGGTCAGGTGGCCAAGGAGCTGCTGTCTCCTTGGGCCCAAAGGCTCAGGACAGGCATGCTTCCTGCCCAGACTCCTTCCTCAGAGTGGAGCCCTTTCCCCTGCCCTAATCTTCCCCTCGTGTCTCCTTAGCAGCCAGGCTTCCTTCGCTCTGCAGTGACAGATGTGTCCCTTTCCTTAAGGCTCTTTCCACAGGCACCACCGCGCTTCTCTCTCAGGCAGAGCGGATGCCCAGGCAAAGAGGATTTCGCTCCATGCGGGTTTATTCCACCGTGCTGTGGAGACTAGCTCCGGCAAGCAGCAGGCAGCATCCCACAGACCCGACTCTGATTTCCCAAAGAATGCTGTGCTTTCCCAGAGGGGATGCCCCGGCAAAGAGGCTTTCGCTCTATGCGGGTTTCTCCCATCGTGCTGCGAATACTAGGCTAAGGCAAGCAACAAAAGCAGCCCACAGAACCGACTCTGATTTCCCAGCGACTGCCATGCTTTCGCAGAGGTTTTCAGCTTGGCGCGAACCGCACTTCGCTGCTGCTTCCTCAGCAAGGCTTTGGTCGTTCGCTCTGTCGCGGCAGGAAAGAAGAGCCGCGGGAGAGCTGGTGCCTCTTGGGCCTTGCTTTGCCGGGCTCCAAGTTCGCGCCCGGGGTTCACCTTGCTAAGCCGAACTGAGCAGACACATTCACAACCCTGCAGCAGCGTGCGTGGCCTAGCATGGCACTCTATGCCTATTACCATCTCCTGGCGTAGGGAAGGCTTTGCCTTTTGCTCCGGCGCTCAGGCAGACTCGGGGTCAAGGCCAGTGCCTTCACCACAGGAGAGAAGAGGCGACAGGATCCCTGCACAGTGCCCGAGCACTGGGATGGGGAACGGTGGGTACTGTCTCCACTCTTTCCCCGGCACACCCCCTGTCACCCACAATGCTGCCACATCTTGGTGGAAGATGGCATCTGACTGACCGTTTCTCCATGGGGTTGTTTCTGCAAGTTCCAGGTATGGCACCTGGTGGCAAGCCCAAGTCTGCCCTTGGGACAGGTGGCCAAGGAGATGCTGTCCCCTTGGAAACAGAGGCACAGGACAGGCCTGCCTTCTGCCCACACTCCTTCCTCAGAGTGGAGCACGCGCCCCTGCCCTAGTCGTCCCCTCATGTCTCCTTAGCAGCCAGGCTTCCATCTCTCCGCACAGGGAACGGGTGACACCTGTCTGGCCACCGGCCTGCATTTCGTGCCGCGGCAGGCTATCCTGTTCCCGAGCGTTTCCCGACCCCAAGGCTAAGGGCTCCTTCTCTTCCCCGGGGGCGGCGTGCTGTGCCTTCCCCACACTTGCTCCTGGGGAGCGCGGTGACAGACGTGAGCAACCATGCTTCTCTCTCAGGCAGAAAGGATGCTAGGGCAAAGAGGATTTCGCTCCATGTGGGTATCTTCCAACATGCTGGGGAGACTCGCTTAGGCAAGCTGGGGAGACTCGCTTAGGCAAGCAGCAGCAGCCTCCCCAAACCCAACTCTGATTTCCCAACGAATGCTCTGCTTTCCTAGGGGGGAAGGCCCAGGCAAAGGCGCTTTCGCTGTATGCGGGTTTCTCCCACCGCGAGACTGGGCTCAGGCACGCAGCAGCAGCCTCCAAAACATTTCTCGGGGAATGCTGTGCTTTCGCAGAGGCTTTGGTTTGGAGCAAACAGCACTTCGCCACTGCTTCCTCAGCAAGGCTTCTGTGGCGTCAGGGAAGAAGAGCTGCGGGAGAGCTGGTGCCTCTTGGGCCTTGCTTTCCCTGGCTCCTTGTTCGCGTCCTGGGTTCACCCTGCCAGGCCGAACTAAGCAGACACAGTCACAACCGTGTGGTAGCGCGCTTAGGCTAGGATGGCACTCTATGCACACTACCATCTCCCGGTGTAGGCATCGCTTGGCCGTTTACTCTGGCGCTCAGGCCGACTCGCGGACTAGGCCTGTGCTTTCCCCACAGGAAAGGAGAGGTGACAGGATCCCTGCACACCGCCCGTGCACTGAAAAGGGAGCTTTGGGGGACTGTCCCCACTCTTTCCCCTTAAACCCCGTGCCTCCTCCAAGCTTCTGCATCCTGGAGGAAGACGGCATCTGATGGCCAGGTCTTTCTGGGAGTTGTTTCTCGAGTTTAGGGTAGGCGCCTGGTGGCAAGCCCACGGCTCCACCACGGTCAGGTGGCCAAGGAGCTGCTGTCTCCTTGGGCCCAAAGGCTCAGGACAGGCATGCTTCCTGCCCAGACTCCTTCCTCAGAGTGGAGCCCTTTCCCCTGCCCTAATCTTCCCCTCGTGTCTCCTTAGCAGCCAGGCTTCCTTCGCTCTGCAGTGACAGATGTGTCCCTTTCCTTAAGGCTCTTTCCACAGGCACCACCGCGCTTCTCTCTCAGGCAGAGCGGATGCCCAGGCAAAGAGGATTTCGCTCCATGCGGGTTTATTCCACCGTGCTGTGGAGACTAGCTCCGGCAAGCAGCAGGCAGCATCCCACAGACCCGACTCTGATTTCCCAAAGAATGCTGTGCTTTCCCAGAGGGGATGCCCCGGCAAAGAGGCTTTCGCTCTATGCGGGTTTCTCCCATCGTGCTGCGAATACTAGGCTAAGGCAAGCAACAAAAGCAGCCCACAGAACCGACTCTGATTTCCCAGCGACTGCCATGCTTTCGCAGAGGTTTTCAGCTTGGCGCGAACCGCACTTCGCTGCTGCTTCCTCAGCAAGGCTTTGGTCGTTCGCTCTGTCGCGGCAGGAAAGAAGAGCCGCGGGAGAGCTGGTGCCTCTTGGGCCTTGCTTTGCCGGGCTCCAAGTTCGCGCCCGGGGTTCACCTTGCTAAGCCGAACTGAGCAGACACATTCACAACCCTGCAGCAGCGTGCGTGGCCTAGCATGGCACTCTATGCCTATTACCATCTCCTGGCGTAGGGAAGGCTTTGCCTTTTGCTCCGGCGCTCAGGCAGACTCGGTGTCAAGGCCAGTGCCTTCACCACAGGAGAGAAGAGGCGACAGGATCCCTGCACAGTGCCCGAGCACTGGGATGGGGAACGGTGGGTACTGTCTCCACTCTTTCCCCGGCACACCCCCTGTCACCCACAATGCTGCCACATCTTGGTGGAAGATGGCATCTGACTGACTGTTTCTCCATGGGGTTGTTTCTGCAAGTTCCAGGTATGGCACCTGGTGGCAAGCCCAAGTCTGCCCTTGGGACAGGTGGCCAAGGAGATGCTGTCCCCTTGGTAACAGAGGCACAGGACAGGCCTGCCTTCTGCCCACACTCCTTCCTCAGAGTGGAGCACGCGCCCCTGCCCTAGTCGTCCCCTCATGTCTCCTTAGCAGCCAGGCTTCCATCTCTCCGCACAGGGAACGGGTGACACCTGTCTGGCCACCGGCCTGCATTTCGTGCCGCGGCAGGCTATCCTGTTCCCGAGCGTTTCCCGACCCCAAGGCTAAGGGCTCCTTCTCTTCCCCGGGGGCGGCGTGCTGTGCCTTCCCCACACTTGCTCCTGGGGAGCGCGGTGACAGACGTGAGCAACCATGCTTCTCTCTCAGGCAGAAAGGATGCTAGGGCAAAGAGGATTTCGCTCCATGTGGGTATCTTCCAACATGCTGGGGAGACTCGCTTAGGCAAGCTGGGGAGACTCGCTTAGGCAAGCAGCAGCAGCCTCCCCAAACCCAACTCTGATTTCCCAACGAATGCTCTGCTTTCCTAGGGGGGAAGGCCCAGGCAAAGGCGCTTTCGCTGTATGCGGGTTTCTCCCACCGCGAGACTGGGCTCAGGCACGCAGCAGCAGCCCCCAAAACATTTCTCGGGGAATGCTGTGCTTTCGCAGAGGCTTTGGTTTGGAGCAAACAGCACTTCGCCACTGCTTCCTCAGCAAGGCTTCTGTGGCGTCAGGGAAGAAGAGCTGCGGGAGAGCTGGTGCCTCTTGGGCCTTGCTTTCCCTGGCTCCATGTTCGCGTCCTGGGTTCACCCTGCCAGGCCGAACTAAGCAGACACAGTCACAACCGTGTGGTAGCGCGCTTAGCCTAGGATGGCACTCTATGCACACTACCATCTCCCGGTGTAGGCATCGCTTGGCCGTTTACTCTGGCGCTCAGGCCGACTCGCGGACTAGGCCTGTGCTTTCCCCACAGGAAAGGAGAGGTGACAGGATCCCTGCACACCGCCCGTGCACTGAAAAGGGAGCTTTGGGGGACTGTCCCCACTCTTTCCCCCTTAAACCCCGTGCCTCCTCCAAGCTTCTGCATCCTGGAGGAAGACGGCATCTGATGGCCAGGTCTTTCTGGGAGTTGTTTCTCGAGTTTAGGGTAGGCGCCTGGTGGCAAGCCCACGGCTCCACCACGGTCAGGTGGCCAAGGAGCTGCTGTCTCCTTGGGCCCAAAGGCTCAGGACAGGCATGCTTCCTGCCCAGACTCCTTCCTCAGAGTGGAGCCCTTTCCCCTGCCCTAATCTTCCCCTCGTGTCTCCTTAGCAGCCAGGCTTCCTTCGCTCTGCAGTGACAGATGTGTCCCTTTCCTTAAGGCTCTTTCCACAGGCACCACCGCGCTTCTCTCTCAGGCAGAGCGGATGCCCAGGCAAAGAGGATTTCGCTCCATGCGGGTTTATTCCACCGTGCTGTGGAGACTAGCTCCGGCAAGCAGCAGGCAGCATCCCACAGACCCGACTCTGATTTCCCAAAGAATGCTGTGCTTTCCCAGAGGGGATGCCCCGGCAAAGAGGCTTTCGCTCTATGCGGGTTTCTCCCATCGTGCTGCGAATACTAGGCTAAGGCAAGCAACAAAAGCAGCCCACAGAACCGACTCTGATTTCCCAGCGACTGCCATGCTTTCGCAGAGGTTTTCAGCTTGGCGCGAACCGCACTTCGCTGCTGCTTCCTCAGCAAGGCTTTGGTCGTTCGCTCTGTCGCGGCAGGAAAGAAGAGCCGCGGGAGAGCTGGTGCCTCTTGGGCCTTGCTTTGCCGGGCTCCAAGTTCGCGCCCGGGGTTCACCTTGCTAAGCCGAACTGAGCAGACACATTCACAACCCTGCAGCAGCGTGCGTGGCCTAGCATGGCACTCTATGCCTATTACCATCTCCTGGCGTAGGGAAGGCTTTGCCTTTTGCTCCGGCGCTCAGGCAGACTCGGTGTCAAGGCCAGTGCCTTCACCACAGGAGAGAAGAGGCGACAGGATCCCTGCACAGTGCCCGAGCACTGGGATGGGGAACGGTGGGTACTGTCTCCACTCTTTCCCCGGCACACCCCCTGTCACCCACAATGCTGCCACATCTTGGTGGAAGATGGCATCTGACTGACCGTTTCTCCATGGGGTTGTTTCTGCAAGTTCCAGGTATGGCACCTGGTGGCAAGCCCAAGTCTGCCCTTGGGACAGGTGGCCAAGGAGATGCTGTCCCCTTGGTAACAGAGGCACAGGACAGGCCTGCCTTCTGCCCACACTCCTTCCTCAGAGTGGAGCACGCGCCCCTGCCCTAGTCGTCCCCTCATGTCTCCTTAGCAGCCAGGCTTCCATCTCTCCGCACAGGGAACGGGTGACACCTGTCTGGCCACCGGCCTGCATTTCGTGCCGCGGCAGGCTATCCTGTTCCCGAGCGTTTCCCGACCCCAAGGCTAAGGGCTCCTTCTCTTCCCCGGGGGCGGCGTGCTGTGCCTTCCCCACACTTGCTCCTGGGGAGCGCGGTGACAGACGTGAGCAACCATGCTTCTCTCTCAGGCAGAAAGGATGCTAGGGCAAAGAGGATTTCGCTCCATGTGGGTATCTTCCAACATGCTGGGGAGACTCGCTTAGGCAAGCTGGGGAGACTCGCTTAGGCAAGCAGCAGCAGCCTCCCCAAACCCAACTCTGATTTCCCAACGAATGCTCTGCTTTCCTAGGGGGGAAGGCCCAGGCAAAGGCGCTTTCGCTGTATGCGGGTTTCTCCCACCGCGAGACTGGGCTCAGGCACGCAGCAGCAGCCCCCAAAACATTTCTCGGGGAATGCTGTGCTTTCGCAGTGGCTTTGGTTTGGAGCAAACAGCACTTCGCCACTGCTTCTTCAGCAAGGCTTCTGTGGCGTCAGGGAAGAAGAGCTGCGGGAGAGCTGGTGCCTCTTGGGCCTTGCTTTCCCTGGCTCCTTGTTCGCGTCCTGGGTTCACCCTGCCAGGCCGAACTAAGCAGACACAGTCACAACCGTGTGGTAGCGCGCTTAGCCTAGGATGGCACTCTATGCACACTACCATCTCCCGGTGTAGGCATCGCTTGGCCTTTTACTCTGGCGCTCAGGCCGACTCGCGGACTAGGCCTGTGCTTTCCCCACAGGAAAGGAGAGGTGACAGGATCCCTGCACACCGCCCGTGCACTGAAAAGGGAGCTTTGGGGGACTGTCCCCACTCTTTCCCCTTAAACCCCGTGCCTCCTCCAAGCTTCTACATCCTGGAGGAAGACGGCATCTGATGGCCAGGTCTTTCTGGGAGTTGTTTCTCGAGTTTAGGGTAGGCGCCTGGTGGCAAGCCCACGGCTCCACCACGGTCAGGTGGCCAAGGAGCTGCTGTCTCCTTGGGCCCAAAGTCTCAGGACAGGCATGCTTCCTGCCCAGACTCCTTCCTCAGAGTGGAGCCCTTTCCCCTGCCCTAATCTTCCCCTCGTGTCTCCTTAGCAGCCAGGCTTCCTTCGCTCTGCAGTGACAGATGTGTCCCTTTCCTTAAGGCTCTTTCCACAGGCACCACCGCGCTTCTCTCTGAGGCAGAGCGGATGCCCAGGCAAAGAGGATTTCGCTCCATGCGGGTTTATTCCGTGCTAGGAGACTAGCTCCGGCAAGCAGCAGGCAGCATCCCACAGACCCGACTCTGATTTCCCAAAGAATGCTGTGCTTTCCCAGAGGGGATGCCCCGGCAAAGAGGCTTTCGCTCTATGCGGGTTTCTCCCATCGTGCTGCGAATACTAGGCTAAGGCAAGCAACAAAAGCAGCCCACAGAACCGACTCTGATTTCCCAGCGACTGCCATGCTTTCGCAGAGGTTTTCAGCTTGGCGCGAACCGCACTTCGCTGCTGCTTCCTCAGCAAGGCTTTGGTCGTTCGCTCTGTCGCGGCAGGAAAGAAGAGCCGCGGGAGAGCTGGTGCCTCTTGGGCCTTGCTTTGCCGGGCTCCAAGTTCGCGCCCGGGGTTCACCTTGCTAAGCCGAACTGAGCAGACACATTCACAACCCTGCAGCAGCGTGCGTGGCCTAGCATGGCACTCTATGCCTATTACCATCTCCTGGCGTAGGGAAGGCTTTGCCTTTTGCTCCGGCGCTCAGGCAGACTCGGTGTCAAGGCCAGTGCCTTCACCACAGGAGAGAAGAGGCGACAGGATCCCTGCACAGTGCCCGAGCACTGGGATGGGGAACGGTGGGTACTGTCTCCACTCTTTCCCCGGCACACCCCCTGTCACCCACAATGCTGCCACATCTTGGTGGAAGATGGCATCTGACTGACCGTTTCTCCATGGGGTTGTTTCTGCAAGTTCCAGGTATGGCACCTGGTGGCAAGCCCAAGTCTGCCCTTGGGACAGGTGGCCAAGGAGATGCTGTCCCCTTGGTAACAGAGGCACAGGACAGGCCTGCCTTCTGCCCACACTCCTTCCTCAGAGTGGAGCATGCGCCCCTGCCCTAGTCGTCCCCTCATGTCTCCTTAGCAGCCAGGCTTCCATCTCTCCGCACAGGGAACGGGTGACACATGTCTGGCCACCGGCCTGCATTTCGTGCCGCGGCAGGCTATCCTGTTCCCGAGCGTTTCCCGACCCCAAGGCTAAGGGCTCCTTCTCTTCCCCGGGGGCGGCGTGCTGTGCCTTCCCCACACTTGCTCCTGGGGAGCGCGGTGACAGACGTGAGCAACCATGCTTCTCTCTCAGGCAGAAAGGATGCTAGGGCAAAGAGGATTTCGCTCCATGTGGGTATCTTCCAACATGCTGGGGAGACTCGCTTAGGCAAGCTGGGGAGACTCGCTTAGGCAAGCAGCAGCAGCCTCCCCAAACCCAACTCTGATTTCCCAACGAATGCTCTGCTTTCCTAGGGGGGAAGGCCCAGGCAAAGGCGCTTTCGCTGTATGCGGGTTTCTCCCACCGCGAGACTGGGCTCAGGCACGCAGCAGCAGCCCCCAAAACATTTCTCGGGGAATGCTGTGCTTTCGCAGAGGCTTTGGTTTGGAGCAAACAGCACTTCGCCACTGCTTCCTCAGCAAGGCTTCTGTGGCGTCAGGGAAGAAGAGCTGCGGGAGAGCTGGTGCCTCTTGGGCCTTGCTTTCCCTGGCTCCATGTTCGCGTCCTGGGTTCACCCTGCCAGGCCGAACTAAGCAGACACAGTCACAACCGTGTGGTAGCGCGCTTAGGCTAGGATGGCACTCTATGCACACTACCATCTCCCGGTGTAGGCATCGCTTGGCCGTTTACTCTGGCGCTCAGGCCGACTCGCGGACTAGGCCTGTGCTTTCCCCACAGGAAAGGAGAGGTGACAGGATCCCTGCACACCGCCCGTGCACTGAAAAGGGAGCTTTGGGGGACTGTCCCCACTCTTTCCCCTTAAACCCCGTGCCTCCTCCAAGCTTCTGCATCCTGGAGGAAGACGGCATCTGATGGCCAGGTCTTTCTGGGAGTTGTTTCTCGAGTTTAGGGTAGGCGCCTGGTGGCAAGCCCACGGCTCCACCACGGTCAGGTGGCCAAGGAGCTGCTGTCTCCTTGGGCCCAAAGGCTCAGGACAGGCATGCTTCCTGCCCAGACTCCTTCCTCAGAGTGGAGCCCTTTCTCCTGCCCTAATCTTCCCCTCGTGTCTCCTTAGCAGCCAGGCTTCCTTCGCTCTGCAGTGACAGATGTGTCCCTTTCCTTAAGGCTCTTTCCACAGGCACCACCGCGCTTCTCTCTGAGGCAGAGCGGATGCCCAGGCAAAGAGGATTTCGCTCCATGCGGGTTTATTCCACCGTGCTGTGGAGACTAGCTCCGGCAAGCAGCAGGCAGCATCCCACAGACCCGACTCTGATTTCCCAAAGAATGCTGTGCTTTCCCAGAGGGGATGCCCCGGCAATGAGGCTTTCGCTCTATGCGGGTTTCTCCCATCGTGCTGCGAATACTAGGCTAAGGCAAGCAACAAAAGCAGCCCACAGAACCGACTCTGATTTCCCAGCGACTGCCATGCTTTCGCAGAGGTTTTCAGCTTGGCGCGAACCGCACTTCGCTGCTGCTTCCTCAGCAAGGCTTTGGTCGTTCGCTCTGTCGCGGCAGGAAAGAAGAGCCGCGGGAGAGCTGGTGCCTCTTGGGCCTTGCTTTGCCGGGCTCCAAGTTCGCGCCCGGGGTTCACCTTGCTAAGCCGAACTGAGCAGACACATTCACAACCCTGCAGCAGCGTGCGTGGCCTAGCATGGCACTCTATGCCTATTACCATCTCCTGGCGTAGGGAAGGCTTTGCCTTTTGCTCCGGCGCTCAGGCAGACTCGGGGTCAAGGCCAGTGCCTTCACCACAGGAGAGAAGAGGCGACAGGATCCCTGCACAGTGCCCGAGCACTGGGATGGGGAACGGTGGGTACTGTCTCCACTCTTTCCCCGGCACACCCCCTGTCACCCACAATGCTGCCACATCTTGGTGGAAGATGGCATCTGACTGACCGTTTCTCCATGGGGTTGTTTCTGCAAGTTCCAGGTATGGCACCTGGTGGCAAGCCCAAGTCTGCCCTTGGGACAGGTGGCCAAGGAGATGCTGTCCCCTTGGTAACAGAGGCACAGGACAGGCCTGCCTTCTGCCCACACTCCTTCCTCAGAGTGGAGCACGCGCCCCTGCCCTAGTCGTCCCCTCATGTCTCCTTAGCAGCCAGGCTTCCATCTCTCCGCACAGGGAACGGGTGACACCTGTCTGGCCACCGGCCTGCATTTCGTGCCGCGGCAGGCTATCCTGTTCCCGAGCGTTTCCCGACCCCAAGGCTAAGGGCTCCTTCTCTTCCCCGGGGGCGGCGTGCTGTGCCTTCCCCACACTTGCTCCTGGGGAGCGCGGTGACAGACGTGAGCAACCATGCTTCTCTCTCAGGCAGAAAGGATGCTAGGGCAAAGAGGATTTCGCTCCATGTGGGTATCTTCCAACATGCTGGGGAGACTCGCTTAGGCAAGCTGGGGAGACTCGCTTAGGCAAGCAGCAGCAGCCTCCCCAAACCCAACTCTGATTTCCCAACGAATGCTCTGCTTTCCTAGGGGGGAAGGCCCAGGCAAAGGCGCTTTCGCTGTATGCGGGTTTCTCCCACCGCGAGACTGGGCTCAGGCACGCAGCAGCAGCCCCCAAAACATTTCTCGGGGAATGCTGTGCTTTCGCAGAGGCTTTGGTTTGGAGCAAACAGCACTTCGCCACTGCTTCCTCAGCAAGGCTTCTGTGGCGTCAGGGAAGAAGAGCTGTGGGAGAGCTGGTGCCTCTTGGGCCTTGCTTTCCCTGGCTCCATGTTCGCGTCCTGGGTTCACCCTGCCAGGCCGAACTAAGCAGACACAGTCACAACCGTGTGGTAGCGCGCTTAGGCTAGGATGGCACTCTATGCACACTACCATCTCCCGGTGTAGGCATCGCTTGGCCGTTTACTCTGGCGCTCAGGCCGACTCGCGGACTAGGCCTGTGCTTTCCCCACAGGAAAGGAGAGGTGACAGGATCCCTGCACACCGCCCGTGCACTGAAAAGGGAGCTTTGGGGGACTGTCCCCACTCTTTCCCCTTAAACCCCGTGCCTCCTCCAAGCTTCTGCATCCTGGAGGAAGACGGCATCTGATGGCCAGGTCTTTCTGAGAGTTTAGTGTAGGCGCCTGGTGGCAAGCCCACGGCTCCACCACGGTCAGGTGGCCAAGGAGCTGCTGTCTCCTTGGGCCCAAAGGCTCAGGACAGGCATGCTTCCTGCCCAGACTCCTTCCTCAGAGTGGAGCCCTTTCCCCTGCCCTAATCTTCCCCTCGTGTCTCCTTAGCAGCCAGGCTTCCTTCGCTCTGCAGTGACAGATGTGTCCCTTTCCTTAAGGCTCTTTCCACAGGCACCACCGCGCTTCTCTCTCAGGCAGAGCGGATGCCCAGGCAAAGAGGATTTCGCTCCATGCGGGTTTATTCCACCGTGCTGTGGAGACTAGCTCCGGCAAGCAGCAGGCAGCATCCCACAGACCCGACTCTGATTTCCCAAAGAATGCTGTGCTTTCCCAGAGGGGATGCCCCGGCAAAGAGGCTTTCGCTCTATGCGGGTTTCTCCCATCGTGCTGCGAATACTAGGCTAAGGCAAGCAACAAAAGCAGCCCACAGAACCGACTCTGATTTCCCAGCGACTGCCATGCTTTCGCAGAGGTTTTCAGCTTGGCGCGAACCGCACTTCGCTGCTGCTTCCTCAGCAAGGCTTTGGTCGTTCGCTCTGTCGCGGCAGGAAAGAAGAGCCGCGGGAGAGCTGGTGCCTCTTGGGCCTTGCTTTGCCGGGCTCCAAGTTCGCGCCCGGGGTTCACCTTGCTAAGCCGAACTGAGCAGACACATTCACAACCCTGCAGCAGCGTGCGTGGCCTAGCATGGCACTCTATGCCTATTACCATCTCCTGGCGTAGGGAAGGCTTTGCCTTTTGCTCCGGCGCTCAGGCAGACTCGGTGTCAAGGCCAGTGCCTTCACCACAGGAGAGAAGAGGCGACAGGATCCCTGCACAGTGCCCGAGCACTGGGATGGGGAACGGTGGGTACTGTCTCCACTCTTTCCCCGGCACACCCCCTGTCACCCACAATGCTGCCACATCTTGGTGGAAGATGGCATCTGACTGACCGTTTCTCCATGGGGTTGTTTCTGCAAGTTCCAGGTATGGCACCTGGTGGCAAGCCCAAGTCTGCCCTTGGGACAGGTGGCCAAGGAGATGCTGTCCCCTTGGTAACAGAGGCACAGGACAGGCCTGCCTTCTGCCCACACTCCTTCCTCAGAGTGGAGCACGCGCCCCTGCCCTAGTCGTCCCCTCATGTCTCCTTAGCAGCCAGGCTTCCATCTCTCCGCACAGGGAACGGGTGACACCTGTCTGGCCACCGGCCTGCATTTCGTGCCGCGGCAGGCTATCCTGTTCCCGAGCGTTTCCCGACCCCAAGGCTAAGGGCTCCTTCTCTTCCCCGGGGGCGGCGTGCTGTGCCTTCCCCACACTTGCTCCTGGGGAGCGCGGTGACAGACGTGAGCAACCATGCTTCTCTCTCAGGCAGAAAGGATGCTAGGGCAAAGAGGATTTCGCTCCATGTGGGTATCTTCCAACATGCTGGGGAGACTCGCTTAGGCAAGCTGGGGAGACTCGCTTAGGCAAGCAGCAGCAGCCTCCCCAAACCCAACTCTGATTTCCCAACGAATGCTCTGCTTTCCTAGGGGGGAAGGCCCAGGCAAAGGCGCTTTCGCTGTATGCGGGTTTCTCCCACCGCGAGACTGGGCTCAGGCACGCAGCAGCAGCCCCCAAAACATTTCTCGGGGAATGCTGTGCTTTCGCAGAGGCTTTGGTTTGGAGCAAACAGCACTTCGCCACTGCTTCCTCAGCAAGGCTTCTGTGGCGTCAGGGAAGAAGAGCTGCGGGAGAGCTGGTGCCTCTTGGGCCTTGCTTTCCCTGGCTCCATGTTCGCGTCCTGGGTTCACCCTGCCAGGCCGAACTAAGCAGACACAGTCACAACCGTGTGGTAGCGCGCTTAGGCTAGGATGGCACTCTATGCACACTACCATCTCCCGGTGTAGGCATCGCTTGGCCGTTTACTCTGGCGCTCAGGCCGACTCGCGGACTAGGCCTGTGCTTTCCCCACAGGAAAGGAGAGGTGACAGGATCCCTGCACACCGCCCGTGCACTGAAAAGGGAGCTTTGGGGGACTGTCCCCACTCTTTCCCCTTAAACCCCGTGCCTCCTCCAAGCTTCTGCATCCTGGAGGAAGACGGCATCTGATGGCCAGGTCTTTCTGGGAGTTGTTTCTCGAGTTTAGGGTAGGCGCCTGGTGGCAAGCCCACGGCTCCACCACGGTCAGGTGGCCAAGGAGCTGCTGTCTCCTTGGGCCCAAAGGCTCAGGACAGGCATGCTTCCTGCCCAGACTCCTTCCTCAGAGTGGAGCCCTTTCCCCTGCCCTAATCTTCCCCTCGTGTCTCCTTAGCAGCCAGGCTTCCTTCGCTCTGCAGTGACAGATGTGTCCCTTTCCTTAAGGCTCTTTCCACAGGCACCACCGCGCTTCTCTCTCAGGCAGAGCGGATGCCCAGGCAAAGAGGATTTCGCTCCATGCGGGTTTATTCCACCGTGCTGTGGAGACTAGCTCCGGCAAGCAGCAGGCAGCATCCCACAGACCCGACTCTGAGTTCCCAAAGAATGCTGTGCTTTCCCAGAGGGGATGCCCCGGCAAAGAGGCTTTCGCTCTATGCGGGTTTCTCCCATCGTGCTGCGAATACTAGGCTAAGGCAAGCAACAAAAGCAGCCCACAGAACCGACTCTGATTTCCCAGCGACTGCCATGCTTTCTCAGAGGTTTTCAGCTTGGCGCGAACCGCACTTCGCTGCTGCTTCCTCAGCAAGGCTTTGGTCGTTCGCTCTGTCGCGGCAGGAAAGAAGAGCCGCGGGAGAGCTGGTGCCTCTTGGGCCTTGCTTTGCCGGGCTCCAAGTTCGCGCCCGGGGTTCACCTTGCTAAGCCGAACTGAGCAGACACATTCACAACCCTGCAGCAGCGTGCGTGGCCTAGCATGGCACTCTATGCCTATTACCATCTCCTGGCGTAGGGAAGGCTTTGCCTTTTGCTCCGGCGCTCAGGCAGACTCGGTGTCAAGGCCAGTGCCTTCACCACAGGAGAGAAGAGGCGACAGGATCCCTGCACAGTGCCCGAGCACTGGGATGGGGAACGGTGGGTACTGTCTCCACTCTTTCCCCGGCACACCCCCTGTCACCCACAATGCTGCCACATCTTGGTGGAAGATGGCATCTGACTGACCGTTTCTCCATGGGGTTGTTTCTGCAAGTTCCAGGTATGGCACCTGGTGGCAAGCCCAAGTCTGCCCTTGGGACAGGTGGCCAAGGAGATGCTGTCCCCTTGGTAACAGAGGCACAGGACAGGCCTGCCTTCTGCCCACACTCCTTCCTCAGAGTGGAGCACGCGCCCCTGCCCTAGTCGTCCCCTCATGTCTCCTTAGCAGCCAGGCTTCCATCTCTCCGCACAGGGAACGGGTGACACCTGTCTGGCCACCGGCCTGCATTTCGTGCCGCGGCAGGCTATCCTGTTCCCGAGCGTTTCCCGACCCCAAGGCTAAGGGCTCCTTCTCTTCCCCGGGGGCGGCGTGCTGTGCCTTCCCCACACTTGCTCCTGGGGAGCGCGGTGACAGACGTGAGCAACCATGCTTCTCTCTCAGGCAGAAAGGATGCTAGGGCAAAGAGGATTTCGCTCCATGTGGGTATCTTCCAACATGCTGGGGAGACTCACTTAGGCAAGCTGGGGAGACTCGCTTAGGCAAGCAGCAGCAGCCTCCCCAAACCCAACTCTGATTTCCCAACGAATGCTCTGCTTTCCTAGGGGGGAAGGCCCAGGCAAAGGCGCTTTCGCTGTATGCGGGTTTCTCCCACCGCGAGACTGGGCTCAGGCACGCAGCAGCAGCCCCCAAAACATTTCTCGGGGAATGCTGTGCTTTCGCAGAGGCTTTGGTTTGGAGCAAACAGCACTTCGCCACTGCTTCCTCAGCAAGGCTTCTGTGGCGTCAGGGAAGAAGAGCTGCGGGAGAGCTGGTGCCTCTTGGGCCTTGCTTTCCCTGGCTCCATGTTCGCGTCCTGGGTTCACCCTGCCAGGCCGAACTAAGCAGACACAGTCACAACCGTGTGGTAGCGCGCTTAGGCTAGGATGGCACTCTATGCACACTACCATCTCCCGGTGTAGGCATCGCTTGGCCTTTTACTCTGGCGCTCAGGCCGACTCGCGGACTAGGCCTGTGCTTTCCCCACAGGAAAGGAGAGGTGACAGGATCCCTGCACACCGCCCGTGCACTGAAAAGGGAGCTTTGGGGGACTGTCCCCACTCTTTCCCCTTAAACCCCGTGCCTCCTCCAAGCTTCTGCATCCTGGAGGAAGACGGCATCTGATGGCCAGGTCTTTCTGGGAGTTGTTTCTCGAGTTTAGGGTAGGCGCCTGGTGGCAAGCCCACGGCTCCACCACGGTCAGGTGGCCAAGGAGCTGCTGTCTCCTTGGGCCCAAAGGCTCAGGACAGGCATGCTTCCTGCCCAGACTCCTTCCTCAGAGTGGAGCCCTTTCCCCTGCCCTAATCTTCCCCTCGTGTCTCCTTAGCAGCCAGGCTTCCTTCGCTCTGCAGTGACAGATGTGTCCCTTTCCTTAAGGCTCTTTCCACAGGCACCACCGCGCTTCTCTCTGAGGCAGAGCGGATGCCCAGGCAAAGAGGATTTCGCTCCATGCGGGTTTATTCCACCGTGCTGTGGAGACTAGCTCCGGCAAGCAGCAGGCAGCATCCCACAGACCCGACTCTGAGTTCCCAAAGAATGCTGTGCTTTCCCAGAGGGGATGCCCCGGCAAAGAGGCTTTCGCTCTATGCGGGTTTCTCCCATCGTGCTGCGAATACTAGGCTAAGGCAAGCAACAAAAGCAGCCCACAGAACCGACTCTGATTTCCCAGCGACTGCCATGCTTTCGCAGAGGTTTTCAGCTTGGCGCGAACCGCACTTCGCTGCTGCTTCCTCAGCAAGGCTTTGGTCGTTCGCTCTGTCGCGGCAGGAAAGAAGAGCCGCGGGAGAGCTGGTGCCTCTTGGGCCTTGCTTTGCCGGGCTCCAAGTTCGCGCCCGGGGTTCACCTTGCTAAGCCGAACTGAGCAGACACATTCACAACCCTGCAGCAGCGTGCGTGGCCTAGCATGGCACTCTATGCCTATTACCATCTCCTGGCGTAGGGAAGGCTTTGCCTTTTGCTCCGGCGCTCAGGCAGACTCGGGGTCAAGGCCAGTGCCTTCACCACAGGAGAGAAGAGGCGACAGGATCCCTGCACAGTGCCCGAGCACTGGGATGGGGAACGGTGGGTACTGTCTCCACTCTTTCCCCGGCACACCCCCTGTCACCCACAATGCTGCCACATCTTGGTGGAAGATGGCATCTGACTGACCGTTTCTCCATGGGGTTGTTTCTGCAAGTTCCAGGTATGGCACCTGGTGGCAAGCCCAAGTCTGCCCTTGGGACAGGTGGCCAAGGAGATGCTGTCCCCTTGGTAACAGAGGCACAGGACAGGCCTGCCTTCTGCCCACACTCCTTCCTCAGAGTGGAGCACGCGCCCCTGCCCTAGTCGTCCCCTCATGTCTCCTTAGCAGCCAGGCTTCCATCTCTCCGCACAGGGAACGGGTGACACCTGTCTGGCCACCGGCCTGCATTTCGTGCCGCGGCAGGCTATCCTGTTCCCGAGCGTTTCCCGACCCCAAGGCTAAGGGCTCCTTCTCTTCCCCGGGGGCGGCGTGCTGTGCCTTCCCCACACTTGCTCCTGGGGAGCGCGGTGACAGACGTGAGCAACCATGCTTCTCTCTCAGGCAGAAAGGATGCTAGGGCAAAGAGGATTTCGCTCCATGTGGGTATCTTCCAACATGCTGGGGAGACTCGCTTAGGCAAGCTGGGGAGACTCGCTTAGGCAAGCAGCAGCAGCCTCCCCAAACCCAACTCTGATTTCCCAACGAATGCTCTGCTTTCCTAGGGGGGAAGGCCCAGGCAAAGGCGCTTTCGCTGTATGCGGGTTTCTCCCACCGCGAGACTGGGCTCAGGCACGCAGCAGCAGCCCCCAAAACATTTCTCGGGGAATGCTGTGCTTTCGCAGAGGCTTTGGTTTGGAGCAAACAGCACTTCGCCACTGCTTCCTCAGCAAGGCTTCTGTGGCGTCAGGGAAGAAGAGCTGCGGGAGAGCTGGTGCCTCTTGGGCCTTGCTTTCCCTGGCTCCATGTTCGCGTCCTGGGTTCACCCTGCCAGGCCGAACTAAGCAGACACAGTCACAACCGTGTGGTAGCGCGCTTAGGCTAGGATGGCACTCTATGCACACTACCATCTCCCGGTGTAGGCATCGCTTGGCCGTTTACTCTGGCGCTCAGGCCGACTCGCGGACTAGGCCTGTGCTTTCCCCACAGGAAAGGAGAGGTGACAGGATCCCTGCACACCGCCCGTGCACTGAAAAGGGAGCTTTGGGGGACTGTCCCCACTCTTTCCCCTTAAACCCCGTGCCTCCTCCAAGCTTCTGCATCCTGGAGGAAGACGGCATCTGATGGCCAGGTCTTTCTGAGAGTTTAGTGTAGGCGCCTGGTGGCAAGCCCACGGCTCCACCACGGTCAGGTGGCCAAGGAGCTGCTGTCTCCTTGGGCCCAAAGGCTCAGGACAGGCATGCTTCCTGCCCAGACTCCTTCCTCAGAGTGGAGCCCTTTCCCCTGCCCTAATCTTCCCCTCGTGTCTCCTTAGCAGCCAGGCTTCCTTCGCTCTGCAGTGACAGATGTGTCCCTTTCCTTAAGGCTCTTTCCACAGGCACCACCGCGCTTCTCTCTCAGGCAGAGCGGATGCCCAGGCAAAGAGGATTTCGCTCCATGCGGGTTTATTCCACCGTGCTGTGGAGACTAGCTCCGGCAAGCAGCAGGCAGCATCCCACAGACCCGACTCTGATTTCCCAAAGAATGCTGTGCTTTCCCAGAGGGGATGCCCCGGCAAAGAGGCTTTCGCTCTATGCGGGTTTCTCCCATCGTGCTGCGAATACTAGGCTAAGGCAAGCAACAAAAGCAGCCCACAGAACCGACTCTGATTTCCCAGCGACTGCCATGCTTTCGCAGAGGTTTTCAGCTTGGCGCGAACCGCACTTCGCTGCTGCTTCCTCAGCAAGGCTTTGGTCGTTCGCTCTGTCGCGGCAGGAAAGAAGAGCCGCGGGAGAGCTGGTGCCTCTTGGGCCTTGCTTTGCCGGGCTCCAAGTTCGCGCCCGGGGTTCACCTTGCTAAGCCGAACTGAGCAGACACATTCACAACCCTGCAGCAGCGTGCGTGGCCTAGCATGGCACTCTATGCCTATTACCATCTCCTGGCGTAGGGAAGGCTTTGCCTTTTGCTCCGGCGCTCAGGCAGACTCGGGGTCAAGGCCAGTGCCTTCACCACAGGAGAGAAGAGGCGACAGGATCCCTGCACAGTGCCCGAGCACTGGGATGGGGAACGGTGGGTACTGTCTCCACTCTTTCCCCGGCACACCCCCTGTCACCCACAATGCTGCCACATCTTGGTGGAAGATGGCATCTGACTGACCGTTTCTCCATGGGGTTGTTTCTGCAAGTTCCAGGTATGGCACCTGGTGGCAAGCCCAAGTCTGCCCTTGGGACAGGTGGCCAAGGAGATGCTGTCCCCTTGGTAACAGAGGCACAGGACAGGCCTGCCTTCTGCCCACACTCCTTCCTCAGAGTGGAGCACGCGCCCCTGCCCTAGTCGTCCCCTCATGTCTCCTTAGCAGCCAGGCTTCCATCTCTCCGCACAGGGAACGGGTGACACCTGTCTGGCCACCGGCCTGCATTTCGTGCCGCGGCAGGCTATCCTGTTCCCGAGCGTTTCCCGACCCCAAGGCTAAGGGCTCCTTCTCTTCCCCGGGGGCGGCGTGCTGTGCCTTCCCCACACTTGCTCCTGGGGAGCGCGGTGACAGACGTGAGCAACCATGCTTCTCTCTCAGGCAGAAAGGATGCTAGGGCAAAGAGGATTTCGCTCCATGTGGGTATCTTCCAACATGCTGGGGAGACTCGCTTAGGCAAGCTGGGGAGACTCGCTTAGGCAAGCAGCAGCAGCCTCCCCAAACCCAACTCTGATTTCCCAACGAATGCTCTGCTTTCCTAGGGGGGAAGGCCCAGGCAAAGGCGCTTTCGCTGTATGCGGGTTTCTCCCACCGCGAGACTGGGCTCAGGCACGCAGCAGCAGCCCCCAAAACATTTCTCGGGGAATGCTGTGCTTTCGCAGAGGCTTTGGTTTGGAGCAAACAGCACTTCGCCACTGCTTCCTCAGCAAGGCTTCTGTGGCGTCAGGGAAGAAGAGCTGCGGGAGAGCTGGTGCCTCTTGGGCCTTGCTTTCCCTGGCTCCATGTTCGCGTCCTGGGTTCACCCTGCCAGGCCGAACTAAGCAGACACAGTCACAACCGTGTGGTAGCGCGCTTAGGCTAGGATGGCACTCTATGCACACTACCATCTCCCGGTGTAGGCATCGCTTGGCCGTTTACTCTGGCGCTCAGGCCGACTCGCGGACTAGGCCTGTGCTTTCCCCACAGGAAAGGAGAGGTGACAGGATCCCTGCACACCGCCCGTGCACTGAAAAGGGAGCTTTGGGGGACTGTCCCCACTCTTTCCCCTTAAACCCCGTGCCTCCTCCAAGCTTCTGCATCCTGGAGGAAGACGGCATCTGATGGCCAGGTCTTTCTGGGAGTTGTTTCTCGAGTTTAGGGTAGGCGCCTGGTGGCAAGCCCACGGCTCCACCACGGTCAGGTGGCCAAGGAGCTGCTGTCTCCTTGGGCCCAAAGGCTCAGGACAGGCATGCTTCCTGCCCAGACTCCTTCCTCAGAGTGGAGCCCTTTCCCCTGCCCTAATCTTCCCCTCGTGTCTCCTTAGCAGCCAGGCTTCCTTCGCTCTGCAGTGACAGATGTGTCCCTTTCCTTAAGGCTCTTTCCACAGGCACCACCGCGCTTCTCTCTCAGGCAGAGCGGATGCCCAGGCAAAGAGGATTTCGCTCCATGCGGGTTTATTCCACCGTGCTGTGGAGACTAGCTCCGGCAAGCAGCAGGCAGCATCCCACAGACCCGACTCTGAGTTCCCAAAGAATGCTGTGCTTTCCCAGAGGGGATGCCCCGGCAAAGAGGCTTTCGCTCTATGCGGGTTTCTCCCATCGTGCTGCGAATACTAGGCTAAGGCAAGCAACAAAAGCAGCCCACAGAACCGACTCTGATTTCCCAGCGACTGCCATGCTTTCTCAGAGGTTTTCAGCTTGGCGCGAACCGCACTTCGCTGCTGCTTCCTCAGCAAGGCTTTGGTCGTTCGCTCTGTCGCGGCAGGAAAGAAGAGCCGCGGGAGAGCTGGTGCCTCTTGGGCCTTGCTTTGCCGGGCTCCAAGTTCGCGCCCGGGGTTCACCTTGCTAAGCCGAACTGAGCAGACACATTCACAACCCTGCAGCAGCGTGCGTGGCCTAGCATGGCACTCTATGCCTATTACCATCTCCTGGCGTAGGGAAGGCTTTGCCTTTTGCTCCGGCGCTCAGGCAGACTCGGTGTCAAGGCCAGTGCCTTCACCACAGGAGAGAAGAGGCGACAGGATCCCTGCACAGTGCCCGAGCACTGGGATGGGGAACGGTGGGTACTGTCTCCACTCTTTCCCCGGCACACCCCCTGTCACCCACAATGCTGCCACATCTTGGTGGAAGATGGCATCTGACTGACCGTTTCTCCATGGGGTTGTTTCTGCAAGTTCCAGGTATGGCACCTGGTGGCAAGCCCAAGTCTGCCCTTGGGACAGGTGGCCAAGGAGATGCTGTCCCCTTGGTAACAGAGGCACAGGACAGGCCTGCCTTCTGCCCACACTCCTTCCTCAGAGTGGAGCACGCGCCCCTGCCCTAGTCGTCCCCTCATGTCTCCTTAGCAGCCAGGCTTCCATCTCTCCGCACAGGGAACGGGTGACACCTGTCTGGCCACCGGCCTGCATTTCGTGCCGCGGCAGGCTATCCTGTTCCCGAGCGTTTCCCGACCCCAAGGCTAAGGGCTCCTTCTCTTCCCCGGGGGCGGCGTGCTGTGCCTTCCCCACACTTGCTCCTGGGGAGCGCGGTGACAGACGTGAGCAACCATGCTTCTCTCTCAGGCAGAAAGGATGCTAGGGCAAAGAGGATTTCGCTCCATGTGGGTATCTTCCAACATGCTGGGGAGACTCACTTAGGCAAGCTGGGGAGACTCGCTTAGGCAAGCAGCAGCAGCCTCCCCAAACCCAACTCTGATTTCCCAACGAATGCTCTGCTTTCCTAGGGGGGAAGGCCCAGGCAAAGGCGCTTTCGCTGTATGCGGGTTTCTCCCACCGCGAGACTGGGCTCAGGCACGCAGCAGCAGCCCCCAAAACATTTCTCGGGGAATGCTGTGCTTTCGCAGAGGCTTTGGTTTGGAGCAAACAGCACTTCGCCACTGCTTCCTCAGCAAGGCTTCTGTGGCGTCAGGGAAGAAGAGCTGCGGGAGAGCTGGTGCCTCTTGGGCCTTGCTTTCCCTGGCTCCATGTTCGCGTCCTGGGTTCACCCTGCCAGGCCGAACTAAGCAGACACAGTCACAACCGTGTGGTAGCGCGCTTAGGCTAGGATGGCACTCTATGCACACTACCATCTCCCGGTGTAGGCATCGCTTGGCCTTTTACTCTGGCGCTCAGGCCGACTCGCGGACTAGGCCTGTGCTTTCCCCACAGGAAAGGAGAGGTGACAGGATCCCTGCACACCGCCCGTGCACTGAAAAGGGAGCTTTGGG
Organism: Mustela nivalis; assembly: GCF_964662115.1. NCBI lineage: Eukaryota > Metazoa > Chordata > Mammalia > Carnivora > Mustelidae > Mustela > Mustela nivalis. The sequence goes on from NW_028134996.1 coordinate 93,475, forward strand.
GGACTGTCCCCACTCTTTCCCCTTAAACCCCGTGCCTCCTCCAAGCTTCTGCATCCTGGAGGAAGACGGCATCTGATGGCCAGGTCTTTCTGGGAGTTGTTTCTCGAGTTTAGGGTAGGCGCCTGGTGGCAAGCCCACGGCTCCACCACGGTCAGGTGGCCAAGGAGCTGCTGTCTCCTTGGGCCCAAAGGCTCAGGACAGGCATGCTTCCTGCCCAGACTCCTTCCTCAGAGTGGAGCCCTTTCCCCTGCCCTAATCTTCCCCTCGTGTCTCCTTAGCAGCCAGGCTTCCTTCGCTCTGCAGTGACAGATGTGTCCCTTTCCTTAAGGCTCTTTCCACAGGCACCACCGCGCTTCTCTCTGAGGCAGAGCGGATGCCCAGGCAAAGAGGATTTCGCTCCATGCGGGTTTATTCCACCGTGCTGTGGAGACTAGCTCCGGCAAGCAGCAGGCAGCATCCCACAGACCCGACTCTGAGTTCCCAAAGAATGCTGTGCTTTCCCAGAGGGGATGCCCCGGCAAAGAGGCTTTCGCTCTATGCGGGTTTCTCCCATCGTGCTGCGAATACTAGGCTAAGGCAAGCAACAAAAGCAGCCCACAGAACCGACTCTGATTTCCCAGCGACTGCCATGCTTTCGCAGAGGTTTTCAGCTTGGCGCGAACCGCACTTCGCTGCTGCTTCCTCAGCAAGGCTTTGGTCGTTCGCTCTGTCGCGGCAGGAAAGAAGAGCCGCGGGAGAGCTGGTGCCTCTTGGGCCTTGCTTTGCCGGGCTCCAAGTTCGCGCCCGGGGTTCACCTTGCTAAGCCGAACTGAGCAGACACATTCACAACCCTGCAGCAGCGTGCGTGGCCTAGCATGGCACTCTATGCCTATTACCATCTCCTGGCGTAGGGAAGGCTTTGCCTTTTGCTCCGGCGCTCAGGCAGACTCGGGGTCAAGGCCAGTGCCTTCACCACAGGAGAGAAGAGGCGACAGGATCCCTGCACAGTGCCCGAGCACTGGGATGGGGAACGGTGGGTACTGTCTCCACTCTTTCCCCGGCACACCCCCTGTCACCCACAATGCTGCCACATCTTGGTGGAAGATGGCATCTGACTGACCGTTTCTCCATGGGGTTGTTTCTGCAAGTTCCAGGTATGGCACCTGGTGGCAAGCCCAAGTCTGCCCTTGGGACAGGTGGCCAAGGAGATGCTGTCCCCTTGGTAACAGAGGCACAGGACAGGCCTGCCTTCTGCCCACACTCCTTCCTCAGAGTGGAGCACGCGCCCCTGCCCTAGTCGTCCCCTCATGTCTCCTTAGCAGCCAGGCTTCCATCTCTCCGCACAGGGAACGGGTGACACCTGTCTGGCCACCGGCCTGCATTTCGTGCCGCGGCAGGCTATCCTGTTCCCGAGCGTTTCCCGACCCCAAGGCTAAGGGCTCCTTCTCTTCCCCGGGGGCGGCGTGCTGTGCCTTCCCCACACTTGCTCCTGGGGAGCGCGGTGACAGACGTGAGCAACCATGCTTCTCTCTCAGGCAGAAAGGATGCTAGGGCAAAGAGGATTTCGCTCCATGTGGGTATCTTCCAACATGCTGGGGAGACTCGCTTAGGCAAGCTGGGGAGACTCGCTTAGGCAAGCAGCAGCAGCCTCCCCAAACCCAACTCTGATTTCCCAACGAATGCTCTGCTTTCCTAGGGGGGAAGGCCCAGGCAAAGGCGCTTTCGCTGTATGCGGGTTTCTCCCACCGCGAGACTGGGCTCAGGCACGCAGCAGCAGCCCCCAAAACATTTCTCGGGGAATGCTGTGCTTTCGCAGAGGCTTTGGTTTGGAGCAAACAGCACTTCGCCACTGCTTCCTCAGCAAGGCTTCTGTGGCGTCAGGGAAGAAGAGCTGCGGGAGAGCTGGTGCCTCTTGGGCCTTGCTTTCCCTGGCTCCATGTTCGCGTCCTGGGTTCACCCTGCCAGGCCGAACTAAGCAGACACAGTCACAACCGTGTGGTAGCGCGCTTAGCCTAGGATGGCACTCTATGCACACTACCATCTCCCGGTGTAGGCATCGCTTGGCCGTTTACGCTGGCGCTCAGGCCGACTCGCGGACTAGGCCTGTGCTTTCCCCACAGGAAAGGAGAGGTGACAGGATCCCTGCACACCGCCCGTGCACTGAAAAGGGAGCTTTGGGGGACTGTCCCCACTCTTTCCCCTTAAACCCCGTGCCTCCTCCAAGCTTCTGCATCCTGCAGGAAGACGGCATCTGATGGCCAGGTCTTTCTGGGAGTTGTTTCTCGAGTTTAGGGTAGGCGCCTGGTGGCAAGCCCACGGCTCCACCACGGTCAGGTGGCCAAGGAGCTGCTGTCTCCTTGGGCCCAAAGGCTCAGGACAGGCATGCTTCCTGCCCAGACTCCTTCCTCAGAGTGGAGCCCTTTCCCCTGCCCTAATCTTCCCCTCGTGTCTCCTTAGCAGCCAGGCTTCCTTCGCTCTGCAGTGACAGATGTGTCCCTTTCCTTAAGGCTCTTTCCACAGGCACCACCGCGCTTCTCTCTCAGGCAGAGCGGATGCCCAGGCAAAGAGGATTTCGCTCCATGCGGGTTTATTCCACCGTGCTGTGGAGACTAGCTCCGGCAAGCAGCAGGCAGCATCCCACAGACCCGACTCTGAGTTCCCAAAGAATGCTGTGCTTTCCCAGAGGGGATGCCCCGGCAAAGAGGCTTTCGCTCTATGCGGGTTTCTCCCATCGTGCTGCGAATACTAGGCTAAGGCAAGCAACAAAAGCAGCCCACAGAACCGACTCTGATTTCCCAGCGACTGCCATGCTTTCGCAGAGGTTTTCAGCTTGGCGCGAACCGCACTTCGCTGCTGCTTCCTCAGCAAGGCTTTGGTCGTTCGCTCTGTCGCGGCAGGAAAGAAGAGCCGCGGGAGAGCTGGTGCCTCTTGGGCCTTGCTTTGCCGGGCTCCAAGTTCGCGCCCGGGGTTCACCTTGCTAAGCCGAACTGAGCAGACACATTCACAACCCTGCAGCAGCGTGCGTGGCCTAGCATGGCACTCTATGCCTATTACCATCTCCTGGCGTAGGGAAGGCTTTGCCTTTTGCTCCGGCGCTCAGGCAGACTCGGGGTCAAGGCCAGTGCCTTCACCACAGGAGAGAAGAGGCGACAGGATCCCTGCACAGTGCCCGAGCACTGGGATGGGGAACGGTGGGTACTGTCTCCACTCTTTCCCCGGCACACCCCCTGTCACCCACAATGCTGCCACATCTTGGTGGAAGATGGCATCTGACTGACCGTTTCTCCATGGGGTTGTTTCTGCAAGTTCCAGGTATGGCACCTGGTGGCAAGCCCAAGTCTGCCCTTGGGACAGGTGGCCAAGGAGATGCTGTCCCCTTGGTAACAGAGGCACAGGACAGGCCTGCCTTCTGCCCACACTCCTTCCTCAGAGTGGAGCACGCGCCCCTGCCCTAGTCGTCCCCTCATGTCTCCTTAGCAGCCAGGCTTCCATCTCTCCGCACAGGGAACGGGTGACACCTGTCTGGCCACCGGCCTGCATTTCGTGCCGCGGCAGGCTATCCTGTTCCCGAGCGTTTCCCGACCCCAAGGCTAAGGGCTCCTTCTCTTCCCCGGGGGCGGCGTGCTGTGCCTTCCCCACACTTGCTCCTGGGGAGCGCGGTGACAGACGTGAGCAACCATGCTTCTCTCTCAGGCAGAAAGGATGCTAGGGCAAAGAGGATTTCGCTCCATGTGGGTATCTTCCAACATGCTGGGGAGACTCGCTTAGGCAAGCTGGGGAGACTCGCTTAGGCAAGCAGCAGCAGCCTCCCCAAACCCAACTCTGATTTCCCAACGAATGCTCTGCTTTCCTAGGGGGGAAGGCCCAGGCAAAGGCGCTTTCGCTGTATGCGGGTTTCTCCCACCGCGAGACTGGGCTCAGGCACGCAGCAGCAGCCCCCAAAACATTTCTCGGGGAATGCTGTGCTTTCGCAGAGGCTTTGGTTTGGAGCAAACAGCACTTCGCCACTGCTTCCTCAGCAAGGCTTCTGTGGCGTCAGGGAAGAAGAGCTGCGGGAGAGCTGGTGCCTCTTGGGCCTTGCTTTCCCTGGCTCCATGTTCGCGTCCTGGGTTCACCCTGCCAGGCCGAACTAAGCAGACACAGTCACAACCGTGTGGTAGCGCGCTTAGGCTAGGATGGCACTCTATGCACACTACCATCTCCCGGTGTAGGCATCGCTTGGCCGTTTACTCTGGCGCTCAGGCCGACTCGCGGACTAGGCCTGTGCTTTCCCCACAGGAAAGGAGAGGTGACAGGATCCCTGCACACCGCCCGTGCACTGAAAAGGGAGCTTTGGGGGACTGTCCCCACTCTTTCCCCTTAAACCCCGTGCCTCCTCCAAGCTTCTGCATCCTGGAGGAAGACGGCATCTGATGGCCAGGTCTTTCTGGGAGTTGTTTCTCGAGTTTAGGGTAGGCGCCTGGTGGCAAGCCCACGGCTCCACCACGGTCAGGTGGCCAAGGAGCTGCTGTCTCCTTGGGCCCAAAGGCTCAGGACAGGCATGCTTCCTGCCCAGACTCCTTCCTCAGAGTGGAGCCCTTTCCCCTGCCCTAATCTTCCCCTCGTGTCTCCTTAGCAGCCAGGCTTCCTTCGCTCTGCAGTGACAGATGTGTCCCTTTCCTTAAGGCTCTTTCCACAGGCACCACCGCGCTTCTCTCTGAGGCAGAGCGGATGCCCAGGCAAAGAGGATTTCGCTCCATGCGGGTTTATTCCACCGTGCTGTGGAGACTAGCTCCGGCAAGCAGCAGGCAGCATCCCACAGACCCGACTCTGAGTTCCCAAAGAATGCTGTGCTTTCCCAGAGGGGATGCCCCGGCAAAGAGGCTTTCGCTCTATGCGGGTTTCTCCCATCGTGCTGCGAATACTAGGCTAAGGCAAGCAACAAAAGCAGCCCACAGAACCGACTCTGATTTCCCAGCGACTGCCATGCTTTCGCAGAGGTTTTCAGCTTGGCGCGAACCGCACTTCGCTGCTGCTTCCTCAGCAAGGCTTTGGTCGTTCGCTCTGTCGCGGCAGGAAAGAAGAGCCGCGGGAGAGCTGGTGCCTCTTGGGCCTTGCTTTGCCGGGCTCCAAGTTCGCGCCCGGGGTTCACCTTGCTAAGCCGAACTGAGCAGACACATTCACAACCCTGCAGCAGCGTGCGTGGCCTAGCATGGCACTCTATGCCTATTACCATCTCCTGGCGTAGGGAAGGCTTTGCCTTTTGCTCCGGCGCTCAGGCAGACTCGGGGTCAAGGCCAGTGCCTTCACCACAGGAGAGAAGAGGCGACAGGATCCCTGCACAGTGCCCGAGCACTGGGATGGGGAACGGTGGGTACTGTCTCCACTCTTTCCCCGGCACACCCCCTGTCACCCACAATGCTGCCACATCTTGGTGGAAGATGGCATCTGACTGACCGTTTCTCCATGGGGTTGTTTCTGCAAGTTCCAGGTATGGCACCTGGTGGCAAGCCCAAGTCTGCCCTTGGGACAGGTGGCCAAGGAGATGCTGTCCCCTTGGTAACAGAGGCACAGGACAGGCCTGCCTTCTGCCCACACTCCTTCCTCAGAGTGGAGCACGCGCCCCTGCCCTAGTCGTCCCCTCATGTCTCCTTAGCAGCCAGGCTTCCATCTCTCCGCACAGGGAACGGGTGACACCTGTCTGGCCACCGGCCTGCATTTCGTGCCGCGGCAGGCTATCCTGTTCCCGAGCGTTTCCCGACCCCAAGGCTAAGGGCTCCTTCTCTTCCCCGGGGGCGGCGTGCTGTGCCTTCCCCACACTTGCTCCTGGGGAGCGCGGTGACAGACGTGAGCAACCATGCTTCTCTCTCAGGCAGAAAGGATGCTAGGGCAAAGAGGATTTCGCTCCATGTGGGTATCTTCCAACATGCTGGGGAGACTCGCTTAGGCAAGCTGGGGAGACTCGCTTAGGCAAGCAGCAGCAGCCTCCCCAAACCCAACTCTGATTTCCCAACGAATGCTCTGCTTTCCTAGGGGGGAAGGCCCAGGCAAAGGCGCTTTCGCTGTATGCGGGTTTCTCCCACCGCGAGACTGGGCTCAGGCACGCAGCAGCAGCCCCCAAAACATTTCTCGGGGAATGCTGTGCTTTCGCAGAGGCTTTGGTTTGGAGCAAACAGCACTTCGCCACTGCTTCCTCAGCAAGGCTTCTGTGGCGTCAGGGAAGAAGAGCTGCGGGAGAGCTGGTGCCTCTTGGGCCTTGCTTTCCCTGGCTCCATGTTCGCGTCCTGGGTTCACCCTGCCAGGCCGAACTAAGCAGACACAGTCACAACCGTGTGGTAGCGCGCTTAGGCTAGGATGGCACTCTATGCACACTACCATCTCCCGGTGTAGCCATCGCTTGGCCGTTTACTCTGGCGCTCAGGCCGACTCGCGGACTAGGCCTGTGCTTTCCCCACAGGAAAGGAGAGGTGACAGGATCCCTGCACACCGCCCGTGCACTGAAAAGGGAGCTTTGGGGGACTGTCCCCACTCTTTCCCCTTAAACCCCGTGCCTCCTCCAAGCTTCTGCATCCTGGAGGAAGACGGCATCTGATGGCCAGGTCTTTCTGGGAGTTTAGTGTAGGCGCCTGGTGGCAAGCCCACGGCTCCACCACGGTCAGGTGGCCAAGGAGCTGCTGTCTCCTTGGGCCCAAAGGCTCAGGACAGGCATGCTTCCTGCCCAGACTCCTTCCTCAGAGTGGAGCCCTTTCCCCTGCCCTAATCTTCCCCTCGTGTCTCCTTAGCAGCCAGGCTTCCTTCGCTCTGCAGTGACAGATGTGTCCCTTTCCTTAAGGCTCTTTCCACAGGCACCACCGCGCTTCTCTCTCAGGCAGAGCGGATGCCCAGGCAAAGAGGATTTCGCTCCATGCGGGTTTATTCCACCGTGCTGTGGAGACTAGCTCCGGCAAGCAGCAGGCAGCATCCCACAGACCCGACTCTGATTTCCCAAAGAATGCTGTGCTTTCCCAGAGGGGATGCCCCGGCAAAGAGGCTTTCGCTCTATGCGGGTTTCTCCCATCGTGCTGCGAATACTAGGCTAAGGCAAGCAACAAAAGCAGCCCACAGAACCGACTCTGATTTCCCAGCGACTGCCATGCTTTCGCAGAGGTTTTCAGCTTGGTGCGAACCGCACTTCGCTGCTGCTTCCTCAGCAAGGCTTTGGTCGTTCGCTCTGTCGCGGCAGGAAAGAAGAGCCGCGGGAGAGCTGGTGCCTCTTGGGCCTTGCTTTGCCGGGCTCCAAGTTCGCGCCCGGGGTTCACCTTGCTAAGCCGAACTGAGCAGACACATTCACAACCCTGCAGCAGCGTGCGTGGCCTAGCATGGCACTCTATGCCTATTACCATCTCCTGGCGTAGGGAAGGCTTTGCCTTTTGCTCCGGCGCTCAGGCAGACTCGGTGTCAAGGCCAGTGCCTTCACCACAGGAGAGAAGAGGCGACAGGATCCCTGCACAGTGCCCGAGCACTGGGATGGGGAACGGTGGGTACTGTCTCCACTCTTTCCCCGGCACACCCCCTGTCACCCACAATGCTGCCACATCTTGGTGGAAGATGGCATCTGACTGACCGTTTCTCCATGGGGTTGTTTCTGCAAGTTCCAGGTATGGCACCTGGTGGCAAGCCCAAGTCTGCCCTTGGGACAGGTGGCCAAGGAGATGCTGTCCCCTTGGTAACAGAGGCACAGGACAGGCCTGCCTTCTGCCCACACTCCTTCCTCAGAGTGGAGCACGCGCCCCTGCCCTAGTCGTCCCCTCATGTCTCCTTAGCAGCCAGGCTTCCATCTCTCCGCACAGGGAACGGGTGACACCTGTCTGGCCACCGGCCTGCATTTCGTGCCGCGGCAGGCTATCCTGTTCCCGAGCGTTTCCCGACCCCAAGGCTAAGGGCTCCTTCTCTTCCCCGGGGGCGGCGTGCTGTGCCTTCCCCACACTTGCTCCTGGGGAGCGCGGTGACAGACGTGAGCAACCATGCTTCTCTCTCAGGCAGAAAGGATGCTAGGGCAAAGAGGATTTCGCTCCATGTGGGTATCTTCCAACATGCTGGGGAGACTCGCTTAGGCAAGCTGGGGAGACTCGCTTAGGCAAGCAGCAGCAGCCTCCCCAAACCCAACTCTGATTTCCCAACGAATGCTCTGCTTTCCTAGGGGGGAAGGCCCAGGCAAAGGCGCTTTCGCTGTATGCGGGTTTCTCCCACCGCGAGACTGGGCTCAGGCACGCAGCAGCAGCCCCCAAAACATTTCTCGGGGAATGCTGTGCTTTCGCAGAGGCTTTGGTTTGGAGCAAACAGCACTTCGCCACTGCTTCCTCAGCAAGGCTTCTGTGGCGTCAGGGAAGAAGAGCTGCGGGAGAGCTGGTGCCTCTTGGGCCTTGCTTTCCCTGGCTCCATGTTCGCGTCCTGGGTTCACCCTGCCAGGCCGAACTAAGCAGACACAGTCACAACCGTGTGGTAGCGCGCTTAGGCTAGGATGGCACTCTATGCACACTACCATCTCCCGGTGTAGCCATCGCTTGGCCGTTTACTGTGGCGCTCAGGCCGACTCGCGGACTAGGCCTGTGCTTTCCCCACAGGAAAGGAGAGGTGACAGGATCCCTGCACACCGCCCGTGCACTGAAAATGGAGCTTTGGGGGACTGTCCCCACTCTTTCCCCTTAAACCCCGTGCCTCCTCCAAGCTTCTGCATCCTGGAGGAAGACGGCATCTGATGGCCAGGTCTTTCTGGGAGTTGTTTCTCGAGTTTAGGGTAGGCGCCTGGTGGCAAGCCCACGGCTCCACCACGGTCAGGTGGCCAAGGAGCTGCTGTCTCCTTGGGCCCAAAGGCTCAGGACAGGCATGCTTCCTGCCCAGACTCCTTCCTCAGAGTGGAGCCCTTTCCCCTGCCCTAATCTTCCCCTCGTGTCTCCTTAGCAGCCAGGCTTCCTTCGCTCTGCAGTGACAGATGTGTCCCTTTCCTTAAGGCTCTTTCCACAGGCACCACCGCGCTTCTCTCTCAGGCAGAGCGGATGCCCAGGCAAAGAGGATTTCGCTCCATGCGGGTTTATTCCACCGTGCTGTGGAGACTAGCTCCGGCAAGCAGCAGGCAGCATCCCACAGACCCGACTCTGATTTCCCAAAGAATGCTGTGCTTTCCCAGAGGGGATGCCCCGGCAAAGAGGCTTTCGCTCTATGCGGGTTTCTCCCATCGTGCTGCGAATACTAGGCTAAGGCAAGCAACAAAAGCAGCCCACAGAACCGACTCTGATTTCCCAGCGACTGCCATGCTTTCGCAGAGGTTTTCAGCTTGGCGCGAACCGCACTTCGCTGCTGCTTCCTCAGCAAGGCTTTGGTCGTTCGCTCTGTCGCGGCAGGAAAGAAGAGCCGCGGGAGAGCTGGTGCCTCTTGGGCCTTGCTTTGCCGGGCTCCAAGTTCGCGCCCGGGGTTCACCTTGCTAAGCCGAACTGAGCAGACACATTCACAACCCTGCAGCAGCGTGCGTGGCCTAGCATGGCACTCTATGCCTATTACCATCTCCTGGCGTAGGGAAGGCTTTGCCTTTTGCTCCGGCGCTCAGGCAGACTCGGTGTCAAGGCCAGTGCCTTCACCACAGGAGAGAAGAGGCGACAGGATCCCTGCACAGTGCCCGAGCACTGGGATGGGGAACGGTGGGTACTGTCTCCACTCTTTCCCCGGCACACCCCCTGTCACCCACAATGCTGCCACATCTTGGTGGAAGATGGCATCTGACTGACCGTTTCTCCATGGGGTTGTTTCTGCAAGTTCCAGGTATGGCACCTGGTGGCAAGCCCAAGTCTGCCCTTGGGACAGGTGGCCAAGGAGATGCTGTCCCCTTGGTAACAGAGGCACAGGACAGGCCTGCCTTCTGCCCACACTCCTTCCTCAGAGTGGAGCACGCGCCCCTGCCCTAGTCGTCCCCTCATGTCTCCTTAGCAGCCAGGCTTCCATCTCTCCGCACAGGGAACGGGTGACACCTGTCTGGCCACCGGCCTGCATTTCGTGCCGCGGCAGGCTATCCTGTTCCCGAGCGTTTCCCGACCCCAAGGCTAAGGGCTCCTTCTCTTCCCCGGGGGCGGCGTGCTGTGCCTTCCCCACACTTGCTCCTGGGGAGCGCGGTGACAGACGTGAGCAACCATGCTTCTCTCTCAGGCAGAAAGGATGCTAGGGCAAAGAGGATTTCGCTCCATGTGGGTATCTTCCAACATGCTGGGGAGACTCGCTTAGGCAAGCTGGGGAGACTCGCTTAGGCAAGCAGCAGCAGCCTCCCCAAACCCAACTCTGATTTCCCAACGAATGCTCTGCTTTCCTAGGGGGGAAGGCCCAGGCAAAGGCGCTTTCGCTGTATGCGGGTTTCTCCCACCGCGAGACTGGGCTCAGGCACGCAGCAGCAGCCCCCAAAACATTTCTCGGGGAATGCTGTGCTTTCGCAGAGGCTTTGGTTTGGAGCAAACAGCACTTCGCCACTGCTTCCTCAGCAAGGCTTCTGTGGCGTCAGGGAAGAAGAGCTGCGGGAGAGCTGGTGCCTCTTGGGCCTTGCTTTCCCTGGCTCCATGTTCGCGTCCTGGGTTCACCCTGCCAGGCCGAACTAAGCAGACACAGTCACAACCGTGTGGTAGCGCGCTTAGGCTAGGATGGCACTCTATGCACACTACCATCTCCCGGTGTAGGCATCGCTTGGCCGTTTACTCTGGCGCTCAGGCCGACTCGCGGACTAGGCCTGTGCTTTCCCCACAGGAAAGGAGAGGTGACAGGATCCCTGCACACCGCCCGTGCACTGAAAAGGGAGCTTTGGGGGACTGTCCCCACTCTTTCCCCTTAAACCCCGTGCCTCCTCCAAGCTTCTGCATCCTGGAGGAAGACGGCATCTGATGGCCAGGTCTTTCTGGGAGTTGTTTCTCGAGTTTAGGGTAGGCGCCTGGTGGCAAGCCCACGGCTCCACCACGGTCAGGTGGCCAAGGAGCTGCTGTCTCCTTGGGCCCAAAGGCTCAGGACAGGCATGCTTCCTGCCCAGACTCCTTCCTCAGAGTGGAGCCCTTTCCCCTGCCCTAATCTTCCCCTCGTGTCTCCTTAGCAGCCAGGCTTCCTTCGCTCTGCAGTGACAGATGTGTCCCTTTCCTTAAGGCTCTTTCCACAGGCACCACCGCGCTTCTCTCTGAGGCAGAGCGGATGCCCAGGCAAAGAGGATTTCGCTCCATGCGGGTTTATTCCACCGTGCTGTGGAGACTAGCTCCGGCAAGCAGCAGGCAGCATCCCACAGACCCGACTCTGATTTCCCAAAGAATGCTGTGCTTTCCCAGAGGGGATGCCCCGGCAAAGAGGCTTTCGCTCTATGCGGGTTTCTCCCATCGTGCTGCGAATACTAGGCTAAGGCAAGCAACAAAAGCAGCCCACAGAACCGACTCTGATTTCCCAGCGACTGCCATGCTTTCGCAGAGGTTTTCAGCTTGGCGCGAACCGCACTTCGCTGCTGCTTCCTCAGCAAGGCTTTGGTCGTTCGCTCTGTCGCGGCAGGAAAGAAGAGCCGCGGGAGAGCTGGTGCCTCTTGGGCCTTGCTTTGCCGGGCTCCAAGTTCGCGCCCGGGGTTCACCTTGCTAAGCCGAACTGAGCAGACACATTCACAACCCTGCAGCAGCGTGCGTGGCCTAGCATGGCACTCTATGCCTATTACCATCTCCTGGCGTAGGGAAGGCTTTGCCTTTTGCTCCGGCGCTCAGGCAGACTCGGTGTCAAGGCCAGTGCCTTCACCACAGGAGAGAAGAGGCGACAGGATCCCTGCACAGTGCCCGAGCACTGGGATGGGGAACGGTGGGTACTGTCTCCACTCTTTCCCCGGCACACCCCCTGTCACCCACAATGCTGCCACATCTTGGTGGAAGATGGCATCTGACTGACCGTTTCTCCATGGGGTTGTTTCTGCAAGTTCCAGGTATGGCACCTGGTGGCAAGCCCAAGTCTGCCCTTGGGACAGGTGGCCAAGGAGATGCTGTCCCCTTGGTAACAGAGGCACAGGACAGGCCTGCCTTCTGCCCACACTCCTTCCTCAGAGTGGAGCACGCGCCCCTGCCCTAGTCGTCCCCTCATGTCTCCTTAGCAGCCAGGCTTCCATCTCTCCGCACAGGGAACGGGTGACACCTGTCTGGCCACCGGCCTGCATTTCGTGCCGCGGCAGGCTATCCTGTTCCCGAGCGTTTCCCGACCCCAAGGCTAAGGGCTCCTTCTCTTCCCCGGGGGCGGCGTGCTGTGCCTTCCCCACACTTGCTCCTGGGGAGCGCGGTGACAGACGTGAGCAACCATGCTTCTCTCTCAGGCAGAAAGGATGCTAGGGCAAAGAGGATTTCGCTCCATGTGGGTATCTTCCAACATGCTGGGGAGACTCGCTTAGGCAAGCTGGGGAGACTCGCTTAGGCAAGCAGCAGCAGCCTCCCCAAACCCAACTCTGATTTCCCAACGAATGCTCTGCTTTCCTAGGGGGGAAGGCCCAGGCAAAGGCGCTTTCGCTGTATGCGGGTTTCTCCCACCGCGAGACTGGGCTCAGGCACGCAGCAGCAGCCCCCAAAACATTTCTCGGGGAATGCTGTGCTTTCGCAGAGGCTTTGGTTTGGAGCAAACAGCACTTCGCCACTGCTTCCTCAGCAAGGCTTCTGTGGCGTCAGGGAAGAAGAGCTGCGGGAGAGCTGGTGCCTCTTGGGCCTTGCTTTCCCTGGCTCCATGTTCGCGTCCTGGGTTCACCCTGCCAGGCCGAACTAAGCAGACACAGTCACAACCGTGTGGTAGCGCGCTTAGGCTAGGATGGCACTCTATGCACACTACCATCTCCCGGTGTAGGCATCGCTTGGCCGTTTACTCTGGCGCTCAGGCCGACTCGCGGACTAGGCCTGTGCTTTCCCCACAGGAAAGGAGAGGTGACAGGATCCCTGCACACCGCCCGTGCACTGAAAAGGGAGCTTTGGGGGACTGTCCCCACTCTTTCCCCTTAAACCCCGTGCCTCCTCCAAGCTTCTGCATCCTGGAGGAAGACGGCATCTGATGGCCAGGTCTTTCTGGGAGTTTAGTGTAGGCGCCTGGTGGCAAGCCCACGGCTCCACCACGGTCAGGTGGCCAAGGAGCTGCTGTCTCCTTGGGCCCAAAGGCTCAGGACAGGCATGCTTCCTGCCCAGACTCCTTCCTCAGAGTGGAGCCCTTTCCCCTGCCCTAATCTTCCCCTCGTGTCTCCTTAGCAGCCAGGCTTCCTTCGCTCTGCAGTGACAGATGTGTCCCTTTCCTTAAGGCTCTTTCCACAGGCACCACCGCGCTTCTCTCTCAGGCAGAGCGGATGCCCAGGCAAAGAGGATTTCGCTCCATGCGGGTTTATTCCACCGTGCTGTGGAGACTAGCTCCGGCAAGCAGCAGGCAGCATCCCACAGACCCGACTCTGATTTCCCAAAGAATGCTGTGCTTTCCCAGAGGGGATGCCCCGGCAAAGAGGCTTTCGCTCTATGCGGGTTTCTCCCATCGTGCTGCGAATACTAGGCTAAGGCAAGCAACAAAAGCAGCCCACAGAACCGACTCTGATTTCCCAGCGACTGCCATGCTTTCGCAGAGGTTTTCAGCTTGGCGCGAACCGCACTTCGCTGCTGCTTCCTCAGCAAGGCTTTGGTCGTTCGCTCTGTCGCGGCAGGAAAGAAGAGCCGCGGGAGAGCTGGTGCCTCTTGGGCCTTGCTTTGCCGGGCTCCAAGTTCGCGCCCGGGGTTCACCTTGCTAAGCCGAACTGAGCAGACACATTCACAACCCTGCAGCAGCGTGCGTGGCCTAGCATGGCACTCTATGCCTATTACCATCTCCTGGCGTAGGGAAGGCTTTGCCTTTTGCTCCGGCGCTCAGGCAGACTCGGTGTCAAGGCCAGTGCCTTCACCACAGGAGAGAAGAGGCGACAGGATCCCTGCACAGTGCCCGAGCACTGGGATGGGGAACGGTGGGTACTGTCTCCACTCTTTCCCCGGCACACCCCCTGTCACCCACAATGCTGCCACATCTTGGTGGAAGATGGCATCTGACTGACCGTTTCTCCATGGGGTTGTTTCTGCAAGTTCCAGGTATGGCACCTGGTGGCAAGCCCAAGTCTGCCCTTGGGACAGGTGGCCAAGGAGATGCTGTCCCCTTGGTAACAGAGGCACAGGACAGGCCTGCCTTCTGCCCACACTCCTTCCTCAGAGTGGAGCACGCGCCCCTGCCCTAGTCGTCCCCTCATGTCTCCTTAGCAGCCAGGCTTCCATCTCTCCGCACAGGGAACGGGTGACACCTGTCTGGCCACCGGCCTGCATTTCGTGCCGCGGCAGGCTATCCTGTTCCCGAGCGTTTCCCGACCCCAAGGCTAAGGGCTCCTTCTCTTCCCCGGGGGCGGCGTGCTGTGCCTTCCCCACACTTGCTCCTGGGGAGCGCGGTGACAGACGTGAGCAACCATGCTTCTCTCTCAGGCAGAAAGGATGCTAGGGCAAAGAGGATTTCGCTCCATGTGGGTATCTTCCAACATGCTGGGGAGACTCGCTTAGGCAAGCTGGGGAGACTCGCTTAGGCAAGCAGCAGCAGCCTCCCCAAACCCAACTCTGATTTCCCAACGAATGCTCTGCTTTCCTAGGGGGGAAGGCCCAGGCAAAGGCGCTTTCGCTGTATGCGGGTTTCTCCCACCGCGAGACTGGGCTCAGGCACGCAGCAGCAGCCCCCAAAACATTTCTCGGGGAATGCTGTGCTTTCGCAGAGGCTTTGGTTTGGAGCAAACAGCACTTCGCCACTGCTTCCTCAGCAAGGCTTCTGTGGCGTCAGGGAAGAAGAGCTGCGGGAGAGCTGGTGCCTCTTGGGCCTTGCTTTCCCTGGCTCCATGTTCGCGTCCTGGGTTCACCCTGCCAGGCCGAACTAAGCAGACACAGTCACAACCGTGTGGTAGCGCGCTTAGGCTAGGATGGCACTCTATGCACACTACCATCTCCCGGTGTAGGCATCGCTTGGCCGTTTACTCTGGCGCTCAGGCCGACTCGCGGACTAGGCCTGTGCTTTCCCCACAGGAAAGGAGAGGTGACAGGATCCCTGCACACCGCCCGTGCACTGAAAAGGGAGCTTTGGGGGACTGTCCCCACTCTTTCCCCTTAAACCCCGTGCCTCCTCCAAGCTTCTGCATCCTGGAGGAAGACGGCATCTGATGGCCAGGTCTTTCTGGGAGTTGTTTCTCGAGTTTAGGGTAGGCGCCTGGTGGCAAGCCCACGGCTCCACCACGGTCAGGTGGCCAAGGAGCTGCTGTCTCCTTGGGCCCAAAGGCTCAGGACAGGCATGCTTCCTGCCCAGACTCCTTCCTCAGAGTGGAGCCCTTTCCCCTGCCCTAATCTTCCCCTCGTGTCTCCTTAGCAGCCAGGCTTCCTTCGCTCTGCAGTGACAGATGTGTCCCTTTCCTTAAGGCTCTTTCCACAGGCACCACCGCGCTTCTCTCTGAGGCAGAGCGGATGCCCAGGCAAAGAGGATTTCGCTCCATGCGGGTTTATTCCACCGTGCTGTGGAGACTAGCTCCGGCAAGCAGCAGGCAGCATCCCACAGACCCGACTCTGATTTCCCAAAGAATGCTGTGCTTTCCCAGAGGGGATGCCCCGGCAAAGAGGCTTTCGCTCTATGCGGGTTTCTCCCATCGTGCTGCGAATACTAGGCTAAGGCAAGCAACAAAAGCAGCCCACAGAACCGACTCTGATTTCCCAGCGACTGCCATGCTTTCGCAGAGGTTTTCAGCTTGGCGCGAACCGCACTTCGCTGCTGCTTCCTCAGCAAGGCTTTGGTCGTTCGCTCTGTCGCGGCAGGAAAGAAGAGCCGCGGGAGAGCTGGTGCCTCTTGGGCCTTGCTTTGCCGGGCTCCAAGTTCGCGCCCGGGGTTCACCTTGCTAAGCCGAACTGAGCAGACACATTCACAACCCTGCAGCAGCGTGCGTGGCCTAGCATGGCACTCTATGCCTATTACCATCTCCTGGCGTAGGGAAGGCTTTGCCTTTTGCTCCGGCGCTCAGGCAGACTCGGTGTCAAGGCCAGTGCCTTCACCACAGGAGAGAAGAGGCGACAGGATCCCTGCACAGTGCCCGAGCACTGGGATGGGGAACGGTGGGTACTGTCTCCACTCTTTCCCCGGCACACCCCCTGTCACCCACAATGCTGCCACATCTTGGTGGAAGATGGCATCTGACTGACCGTTTCTCCATGGGGTTGTTTCTGCAAGTTCCAGGTATGGCACCTGGTGGCAAGCCCAAGTCTGCCCTTGGGACAGGTGGCCAAGGAGATGCTGTCCCCTTGGTAACAGAGGCACAGGACAGGCCTGCCTTCTGCCCACACTCCTTCCTCAGAGTGGAGCACGCGCCCCTGCCCTAGTCGTCCCCTCATGTCTCCTTAGCAGCCAGGCTTCCATCTCTCCGCACAGGGAACGGGTGACACCTGTCTGGCCACCGGCCTGCATTTCGTGCCGCGGCAGGCTATCCTGTTCCCGAGCGTTTCCCGACCCCAAGGCTAAGGGCTCCTTCTCTTCCCCGGGGGCGGCGTGCTGTGCCTTCCCCACACTTGCTCCTGGGGAGCGCGGTGACAGACGTGAGCAACCATGCTTCTCTCTCAGGCAGAAAGGATGCTAGGGCAAAGAGGATTTCGCTCCATGTGGGTATCTTCCAACATGCTGGGGAGACTCGCTTAGGCAAGCTGGGGAGACTCGCTTAGGCAAGCAGCAGCAGCCTCCCCAAACCCAACTCTGATTTCCCAACGAATGCTCTGCTTTCCTAGGGGGGAAGGCCCAGGCAAAGGCGCTTTCGCTGTATGCGGGTTTCTCCCACCGCGAGACTGGGCTCAGGCACGCAGCAGCAGCCCCCAAAACATTTCTCGGGGAATGCTGTGCTTTCGCAGAGGCTTTGGTTTGGAGCAAACAGC
The DNA here is from genome assembly GCF_964662115.1 of Mustela nivalis. NCBI lineage: Eukaryota > Metazoa > Chordata > Mammalia > Carnivora > Mustelidae > Mustela > Mustela nivalis. The sequence continues at coordinate 110,376 of NW_028134996.1, forward strand.
ACTTCGCCACTGCTTCCTCAGCAAGGCTTCTGTGGCGTCAGGGAAGAAGAGCTGCGGGAGAGCTGGTGCCTCTTGGGCCTTGCTTTCCCTGGCTCCATGTTCGCGTCCTGGGTTCACCCTGCCAGGCCGAACTAAGCAGACACAGTCACAACCGTGTGGTAGCGCGCTTAGGCTAGGATGGCACTCTATGCACACTACCATCTCCCGGTGTAGGCATCGCTTGGCCGTTTACTCTGGCGCTCAGGCCGACTCGCGGACTAGGCCTGTGCTTTCCCCACAGGAAAGGAGAGGTGACAGGATCCCTGCACACCGCCCGTGCACTGAAAAGGGAGCTTTGGGGGACTGTCCCCACTCTTTCCCCTTAAACCCCGTGCCTCCTCCAAGCTTCTGCATCCTGGAGGAAGACGGCATCTGATGGCCAGGTCTTTCTGGGAGTTGTTTCTCGAGTTTAGGGTAGGCGCCTGGTGGCAAGCCCACGGCTCCACCACGGTCAGGTGGCCAAGGAGCTGCTGTCTCCTTGGGCCCAAAGGCTCAGGACAGGCATGCTTCCTGCCCAGACTCCTTCCTCAGAGTGGAGCCCTTTCCCCTGCCCTAATCTTCCCCTCGTGTCTCCTTAGCAGCCAGG